>NC_091821.1:83531021-83831021 GCF_038994185.2 Dermacentor albipictus
TATTTCGCCGCTGCCTTGAGGTTTCGTTTACCGAGATCCTACTGTCTACCACATGCATTGGACGCATTTGTCTCCAGGTGACTGGTTACTGGAATCATTACAGAAAAAAAGTAAAATATGAAAGCCACCCACCATCATAACCCATTTTTATATTATTGAAAATTCTTGCATTAATCACCAGCAGTATATAGCGCAGGCGTACAAGCTGACTCCGAAACAGTTACGTTTTCGTTCACATTTATCGAAGTCTTGCTTCATCAGGTGCGCATTGCGACGAGACCTACGCACGAGAGCCCATAAATTTAATTAGCACTTCTGTCTACCCACATGATGAGCGCGCAAGTCAGTCGCTTTGAAGATGGTTTTTAGAACTAGGACCACGTAACCACTGAGATGCCTCTGTGAAGCAACGCGTAAAAAATAAGAGGGAGTGATACAGACCCGGCGAAAACAGCTGCTCTGGCTGTGTGAGCGAAAGCATTGTGTCAAGATGAAGAGAAAGGCTATCTTTCTGGTGAGTGGGAACTCTGGTGTGAGTAAACAATTATGCAAACAGTGTTAATGGAAACAGACCCTTGCAACGTTTAACACCCGAACCCTCCCGAGTGAGCCTAGCCTAGCAGGAATCTTTGATGAACTATCAGGCATTGTTTGGCATATCATTGGCCTTAGGAAGGTTAGAAGAATTGGTCAGGTTTATACAGGGCTAACGAATGGGCACGTCTTGTGCTATAGAGGACTACCAGATAAGAAGCAGTTCGGAGTAGGATTCTTAATCCATAAGGACATAGCGGGAAACATTGACGAATACTACAGCATTAAAGAGAGGGTAGGAGTAGTTGTAATAAAGCTGAATAGGAGGTATAGAATAAAGGTAGTACAAACCTAGGCCCCAGCCTCCAGTCACGATGATGAAGAAATAGAACGGTTTTATGAAGATGTCAATTAGCGATGCGAAAACTGCAAACATAGCATACTGTAGTGATGGGCGACTTCAGTGCAAAAGTTGGGAAAAGCAGGCTGATGAACAAGCTGTTGGGAACTACGGCGCGGATTCTAAGAGCACTCGAGGAGAGATGTTAGTAGAATTGGCGGACAGGAATAAGCTGCAAAGAATTACCACCTTGTTCAGGAAGCGTTGGAGCAAAAAGTGGACCTGGAAAAGCCCTCACGGTGAAACAAGAAATTAAATTGATTTCATGCTTTCTGGTGATCCTAGCATATTGCAGGATGTAGAATGGTTAGGTAATGCAAAGTGCAATGATCATAGGTTAGTGAGGGCTAGGATTCACCTCAATTTGAAGAGAGAAAGAGTAAATTGGACAATAAGAAACAGGCCAACCTAGTCGCAGTAAGGGTAAAAGCAGACCAATTCAGGCTAGCACTTGCAAATAAATATGAAGCCTTAGATCAGAGAGATGAAGATGACATAGAGACAATTAATGAAACCGTAACTAGGCTGGCTTCAGAAGCAGCAATTGAAATGGTAGGTAAGGCACCAAGGTAACCAGTAGGTAAGCGCTCCCAAGTAACAGAGGACCTAATAAAGAAACGACAAAGAATGAAAGTGCCCAACTCGAGAGATCAGATAGAATTCGCGGAACTGTCAAAACAAATGAACAAGGAAAAAATAATGGATATTCGAAATTACAACGTGAGAAAGACTGAGGAAGCAAAAACAACGGACGCAGTCTGAAATCAGTGAGAAGGAATCTTGGCATCGGACAAACCAAGATGTATGTATACACTGAAAGATAAGCAGGGTAATATCATCAGCAATCTCGAAGACATAGCAAAAGCAGCGGAAGAATTCTATACTGACCTGTGCAGTACCCAAAGCAGCCACGGTACCTCCATTCGAAGTAGTAATGAACAAGTTACAGAGGCTCCTTCTATAACTAGCGATTAAGTTAGAAAAGCCTTGCAAGACATGAAACGGGGAAAAGCGGCAGGACAAGATATACTACCAGTCGATTTAATGAAAGATGGAGAAGGCATAATGCTTGAAAAACTAGCGGCCCTTTATAGGAACTGTCTATCGACTTCAAGGGTTCAAGAGAACTGGAAGAATGCAAACGTTATGCTAATTCACATAAAGGAAGACGTAAAGGAATTGAAAAATTATAGGCCCATTAGCTTACTTCCAGTATTATATAAAATGTTCAAGATAATCTCCAATAGAATAAGGGCAACGCTGGACTTTAGTCAACCAAGGGAACAGGCGGGTTTAAGGAAGGGATACTCTACAATGGATCACATCCTTGTCATCAATCAGGTAATCGAGAAATCCGCAGAGTACAACCAGCCTCTCTATCTGGCTTTCATAGATTACAAAAACGCATTTGATTCAGTAGAGATACCAGCAGTCATAGAGGCATTACGTAATCAAGGAGTATAAACTTCTTACGTAAATATCTTGGAAAATATCTACAGGTTCCACAGCTACATTAATTCTACACAAGAAAAGTAGGAAGATACCTATAAAAGGGTCAGACAAGGTGACACAATCTCTCCAATGCTATTCACTGCATGCTTGGAAGAAGTATTCAAGTTATTAAACTGGCAAGGCTTAGGAGTGAGAATCAATGGCGCATATCTCAGCAAACTTCAGTTTGCAGATGACATTGTTCTGTTCAGCAACACTGCAGACGAGTTACAACAAATGATTGAGGACCTTAACATCGAGAGTGTAAGAGTGGGGTTGAGGATTATTATGCAGAAGACAAAGATAATGATGAATAACCGGGCAAGGGAACAAGAGTTCAGGATCACCAGTCAGCCTCTAGAGTCTGTGAAGGAGTACGTTTACCTTGTTCCATCACAGGGAACCCTTATTAGGAGAAGGAAATTCATAGAACAATAAAAATGAGTTGGATCGCATATTGCAGACATTGTCAGCTCCTGACTGGAAGCCTACCATTATCATTGAAAAGGAATGTGTGCAATCAGTGCATTTTACCGGTGCTGACATATGGGGCAGAGACTTGAAGACTGACAAAGAGGCTTGAGAACTAGTTAAGAACCACGCAACGAGAGATGGAACGAAGAATGCTAGGCATAACATTAAGAGACAGAAAGAGAGCGGTTTGGATCAGAGAGCAAACGGGTATAGCCGATATTCTAATTAACATTAAGGGAAAGAATGAAGCTGGGCAGGTCATGTAATGCGCAGATTAGATAACCGGTGGGCCATTAGGGGTACAGAATGGGTGCCAAGAGAAGGGAAGCGCAGTCGAGGATGGCAGAAGACTAGGTGGGGTGATAAAATTAAGAACTTCGCAGGCGCTAGCTGGAATCGGTCGGCGCAGGACAGGGGTAATTGGAGATCGCAGGGAGAGGCCTTCGTCCTGCAGTGGACATAAAATAGTCTGACGATGGTGATGATGATTATGTGAATTGATATATATATATATATATATATATATATATATATATATATATATATATATATATATATATATATATATATATATATATATATATATATATATATATATATATATATATTGTCACGGTGCCACGAGAGTGACAACGACAATGATCACTAACAAGATGAAAGAGACGACGTAGTAGGGCTAACCTTACGTTCGGGCATACTGGTTGTACCGGCAATGTCTTTTGCAGCGTCAACATGGTCCCATTTAACCTTATATCTCTGCCCGTTTCATCTTTGGCGGACGTGCTGGGTATTGCACAAGACGGAACTCCGCAGCGGGCTTGTCCTCAGCTGTCCCAACATGCTGGCCGACGACTAGGCCAACGGCGTCAGCACCCGGCGCTCCCGGGCCGTCAGCATCCGTGACACCGCAACCGTCAGTCGTCTTGACCCATTCGCACGACCCGAGCACATTCTCTGGTAACGGCACCGACAAAGTCGACATCGAAGAATGACTTGGCATATACAAACGTGTCGCTGCACACAACCGATCGGACCCGGCAGTGATGCTCGCAAATCATCTCTTCTACCTCCATAGATCTGGTATGCACGCACCTTGTGTGACACACACGAATAAGAGTTTACCAGCTGGGACGTATGCAAGCAAAAACTTCGCGACCTCTTCGGCGAGCTCGCTGGTCGCAAGTGCGCCGCTGCGAAAGACCTATCCTGTCGGGTTCAGACAGCTACCGAGTCGTACGTTGCGTACATCCGTGATGTCCTAGCTCTTTCCCGCCTCGTCGATGTATGCGCGAGGCTGACAAAGTGAGGCACATTCTGAAAGGCATCGCCGATGACGCGTTTAACTTGCTCGTTTTTAAAGACTGCTCGACGCTAGACGAAATTATCCGTGAGTGCAGACGTTTAGAAGGCGCAAAGAGCCGTCGCATTGCCGGACAGTTCGGGCGGCTTCCCAACACCACCGCTACGTCGTCGTGCGAAGACGCTCATTTGGCCCTTCAATCGTCCACTACAGATAGCGCTGTCCGAATTGTGCGGCACGTAATCGAGGCCGTGTCGCCATCTTCTTTCGCGTGCCCTTCTGAGGATACGCAATCGACCCTGATCCACGCAGTTGTCCGCGAAGAACTGGCCAACGTAGGAATTCAATCCGTGTGCTCCATAACACGCCCTCTGTTTAGCACTGCCCCTCTTCATCGACTTACACCGAGGTTTCGACGCTATCGAGATCCGGCCCAATGGCGAATATCAGATGACAAGCCCATACGCTTCTATTGCAGTGTGTGTGTGTGTGAAAACTTTTATTGTACTGAGGTCCGGAGGCTCGACTTCTCAAGCCAAGGCGGGCCGCTCCCACGTTGGCACTGTCAGGCCAAGCCTTTCAGCGACATCATGGGCCCTCTGGACTGCCCTTAGTTGGTCCTGAAACAATGGGCTTTGAATCCTTTTCTCCCACTGTGTCCATTCTTCAACGAGGTTGGGGAGAGTCGCGGGACACCCCGCCAGCATATGTCTGATTCCAATGATGCCATTACAATCATTGCATTCCATCTTAATCTCCCTCTCTGGATATATTTTATTAATGGTGTACGGTGTGGGATATGTACCCGTTTGCAATAAGCGCAGTGAGACTGCCTGAGCCCTGTTCAGTTTTGAATGTGGCAATGGGAATTGTCTGCGTCCTAAATAGTAATGTTTGGTAACATCATTGTATGTTAATAAATGATCTCTGGATTCCCTCGCTTGATGGTGAACGGCTCGGTTGTGACTGTCACGGTTAGCAAGTCCTCGTGCCAAGTCATGAGCAACCTCATTGAGGTTTACCCGAGTCTCGTCCACTTTCCCCATATGTGCAGGAAACCATCGGATTTCCCTTGTCATAATCACAATGTTTTCAAAAAGTTTAGCTGCAACTCCAGCTACGTAGCCTTTATCAAAACACTTTACAGCGGTTTTCGAATCACTGTAAATGAAGGCCCACTTATTACTCCTGATGGCTAGAGCAATTGCCGCTTGTTCCGCCACCGTGGGGTCCTTGGTAAAAATTGCGAGAGCGTCTTGCACCTTCCCTTGATAATTTGATACAATGGCCGTATAGGCTTCTTTACCGTTCACCCAGGCGGCATCAACTATAGCTGCCAGTTGGTTCTGCTGCTTTATTTCCTTCAAGAGTGCTTTAGCTCTTGCCTTTCTCCTTTCGACATTATATTCTGGATGCATGTTTCTGGGGAAAGGGTTGGTTCTGATCTTGCTCCTAACTTCAGTCATTAATTCTACTTCAGCCTCTATTGGACTCCTCGATGTATTCAGTTCTGCACCTATTGCCTGTAATATGTTCTTGCCAGCTCGTGACTTTGTCAATCTTTCATGTTGCGCTAGCTGTTGGGCCTCCGCAATTTCTTGCATTGTATTGTGCACCCCTAGACTCATGAGTTTGTCGGTTGCAGCGTTACTGGGTATACCTAGGGCTACTTTAACGAGCTTCCTGAGCATCACATTAAGTTTGTTAAGTTCTGCCTGCTTCCATTTGAATAATCCAGCCACATAAGTGAAGTTACAGAGAGCAAAGGCATGTATTATCCTCAAAGCGCTGTCTTCCCCCAGGCCTCTGTGTCTATTGGTAATTCTCCTTAGTAACCTAATGACCTCATCTGTTTTATTCGAGATATGTTGTATTGTTCTGTAGTTAGTATTGTTTCCGTCTATGTGATACCCAAGAACCTTGATTTTTTCAACTAGCCTGATTGCGGATCCTTCATGAGTATATAAGCACACTCTTGGCTCATCTTCCGGAATGTAACCTCTTGGTTTACGACCTTTTCTGCAATGTTTAATGACTAAGAGTTCTGATTTGGCTGCCGAGCATTTCAACCCCATGGCTTTCAGTGTGTTCTCTACAACGTATAAACTTTTCTGTAATCTGTTCTGTGTCTGTCCTATATTGCCCTTGGCACTCCATATGGTTATGTCGTCGGCATGTATCACATAACGTATACCCTCAATTTTCTCCAGATTTCTTGCAACCTTGGACATTGCTAAATTGAATAGCATGGGTGAGAGCACAGCCCCTTGTGGAGTGCCCCTATTTCCCAAATTCTTAGCTTCTGATTTAAGCTCACCCAGCATGAGTTGTGCAGTTCTATTTCTAAGAAAGTCCTTAATCATGTTAAAAAGTCTCTTACGCAAACCCATCTCTGAGAGAACGTCAAGTATTGCCTTATGCTTTATACGATCAAAAGCTTTTTCCACATCCAATCCCAAAAGAGCTTTCGTATGCGCTGGGCTAGCCTGTATAAGTTGATGTTTGATCAGCAGCATAGCATCCTGAGTTGACAGCCCTGGACGAAAGCCGATCAAGTTGTATAGGAGGATCTCATTCTGCTCAACGTATTTCGTGAGTCGATTTAGGATGACATGTTCTATAGTTTTGCCTAGACATGACGTTAAGGAAATAGGACGGAGGTTGTCTAGAGTTAGTTGTTTGCCTGGCTTTGGTATGAGGATAGTATTGGCCACCCTCCATTCCTCTGAGTATACCCCTTTTCTCCAACATTCATTGAAGTGTTCAGTTAGATAATAGATTGATGCATCATCTAGATTTCTTAACATCTTGTTAGTTATTCCGTCAGGTCCAGCCGCCGATCTACCATTAAGACTGTGAAGAGCGGCCCTCACTTCACTCTCAGTGAAGTCCCGGTCAAGTTCTTCACATATGCCTCCCGTATACTCGGGGCTCTCCTTTCCTGCGTTTGGTTGTTTTAGTGGGAGATATTTGGCTGCGAGACTATCCATGATACCCCTCTCTGTTTTATCTTGGCTTTCCTGATGAACCAACTTAGCTATAGCTGTTCTCTTGCTTGTCCTTGTTTCATTCTCGTTGAGCAAGTGCTTGAGGAGGTTCCAGCTACCTCCATGTTTGAGTCTACCATCAGCCGAATTACAGATCTCATCCCACTGTTGCTTCACGGGGGTCTTCGAATGATCATCAATTTCTCTGTTTAATTGCGCTATTTTTTTTCTTAGCCTTCTGTTAAGTCTGCGTTTTCCATCTCTGTAATATAGCCTGTTTGGCCTCAATCAGATGCGCCAGCCTGCTGTCCATAGCTTCAATATTTTCCTCTGTCCTGATTTCTTTAGTGGCCTCCTTGACGTCCTCTCTGAGCTGGATGACCCATGTCTGAAGGGGCTCCTGCTCGGCATGTGGAGGCCCCACTGTCCCTCTGTTCGCCCTAATTTTTCTGAAGTGATCCCAATCAGTGAATTTGAAGATTCTTGTTTCCTGTCTCGGTATGCGTATGGTTATGTGTATGATGTAATGATCGCTTTCGAGATCCAAGTTTGAATTTTCCCAATTGGCTCCTCTTGAATTGTTCACAAAAGTAAGATCTGGCGTGGAGTCCCTGCTTGTGGAAGTGCCACAACGGGTGGGATACGCAGGATCAGTAATGAAGCATAATCCCAGATCCATGGCAAGACTCCATAGCTCCTCTCCCTTCTTTGTGTTCCAAGCGTATCCCCATGTATGACAGGGAGCATTAAAGTCCCCTCCAATAATGAGAGGGGAGTTTTTGGCAACCGAAAGCACCTTGTTGAAGAGTGCTCTAAACCTCTGTCTCATGTCGTTAGGACTGCTGTAAATATTCAAGCAGAAAATGCTTTGCGTCTTACCTCTGTTTCTTTTAAGTATAATTTCAACTAGAATAAATTCAAACCTGGAATGTCTAAGGTGAATCTCATGCTCAATGTACGGCAACTTTTTGTCAATGAGGGTCGCCAACCCCCTCCCCATTCTTTTGTCTTTACATATAACTTTGTACCCAGTGAGCATAATTTCGTCCGCTAAGGTTTCCTGCAGCATAATTACCTTTGGCCTGGCCTCAGAAGACCTGATCACCTGTTGCAGTGCTGCTTTTTTGTGTTGGAACCCACGACAATTCCATTGCCACACGTTAAATCCATGATTACTGTCCATTGTTATTAGGTGAGGATGCCTTTCTATTACCTGCTATTTTCCTCTCTGTGATGGCCCCCGACAATCCAGGAATGGACTTTATACTATCCGCCTCCGATGGCAGATACTCATCGTCGTCATCCCCTCGCGCCTCCATTTTCCTAAGTCTTTTCTCTGCCGTTAGCCTCCATTTCCACAATTTGTCCACTTTAAAGTTGGTCGTTTCCACTGTCTCTCTTAACGCTTTAATTGCCTCTTTTATTTCACTGAGGGCTGAGAAGACTGAATCACCCTCGGAACTCACCGCTCTCTTTTTAGGGGCAGGGGAGCTGGATTCCCCTGGATCGTTGCTTTTGCTCACAGGTCTATCTATCTCTACACTAGCAGGGCTTGGCTGCTCTTTTTTACCAAGCTCTACTACCTGCCTGGTCAATTCTTCATTAGCTTTTGTTAAAGAGGCTACTTCTTTAATTAATTGCTCTATTCTGGCATCATTGTCATCACCCACAGCCGCCGAGGCGCCCCCAGCAACCCTCGCCATACCTTTGACTTTGTCAGCCCAGGTGGTTCCTGGCGTCGTCTTCTCGCCAGGGATTGAGTCTCTTTGCACGAAGTGCACCTGCGCGTCCCTTGACTTGGAGCGCCTTCTCTCCCTGGATAGCGAACGATGCCTCGATCTGGTGCGACTCCTGGAGCGCGAGTGCTCCCTGTCCTCGGGGCGATGGTTGGGCGCCAGCTGATGCGCCTCCGACTGCGCTCTTGTTGACGACCGAGTCCTGTTGCGCTCTCTTCGACGGAGTCGTACGACGTAAGGGACTTGAAATCTTTTCTTACAAAATTTGTCGCCGGTAGGGTGATCGCCGTCACAAAATTTACACCTAGTACACACACATGCTCATCTCCTGGGTTGCGAGTTCCACAACCTCTGCACTGAACAAAGTCAGGTGTTGGACACACATCACAGCGCTGCCCGACCCTTCCGCAGGTGAAGCAGACGTCGAATTGCTTCCTGTAAAGGTAGCATCTCACTAGTGTGGATCCATACCTGACAAAATTGGGCACTTTGAGTCCATCGAAAAGTACTATGACCGATTCCGACGTCTTGATGCGCTTAGCAGCCAGCGCAAGCGGGTTCAAGTCATGCACGATATTTCTTGTTATCATAGCTTGGGAGTCTCTGATGTCCACTCTTCGGATGACGCCTTTGCATGTGGCATGTGGTGCCGCTTCGTATGCATTTACCTCGTATTCCGCTGCCATGATCTTGAAAGACTTGATTCTGACGTACTTCGCAGCATGTTCGGGCTTAGGTGTGCTGACTACGATGATATTTTGAGTGAAGTTTGGGCAGACAACATCTTCACGGGCCTCGTCTTCCGTTAGGCCGGACGCCTCAATGACTGCAGAACCAATCGTGGTGGTGCTCACCTTGTTCGAATTGAGCCCTCCTCGAGGCCGTATAATGATCTTGCTGTGCTCCTCAGGCAGTTGAGGCATTCTAGAAGCTCTGATAACCCGATTCTTAATCATTCCACCGACGGCGGTTTTCTTGGCGCCATGATCTCGCTGACTGCGTGGCAATGTGCTCTCCTCATCCACAGCCTTTGTGCTAGCTCGTGATCTTCGGCCAGCCACGACTTGCCAGCCGAAGTCTTCCTGAGCATTGTTTCTTTCATTTCCAGAAAAATCTTCATCTTCTATGCTTGTATCCGCCATGCCTGCGGGCAGGTGGGCTTACTAGGCCCAACAAGGGCCCTACTCCTCACTAAGCTTAGCTCCGCTAAGCTCAAGTCGGCGTCCAGGAGCAGAAAAGGTTCTGTAAAATTGTGAAAATAGGAGCCCCACTTCGAATCTTGGTGTCAGTCGATTCGCCGTCGCTTCGTGGATCCAGTGGTATGCTTCTTTTCGTTGTACTCTCAAAATTGACGAGCGGAGCATGGAAAAAGAAACGGAGCCGATGCTTCCACGTCTGCACTGCTCGGCGCTTCTTCTTCTTCCCTTCCATTGCAGTGGCGTGAGGCACATTTCTCGCTATTGCAGTCAACGTCAGCCCTCGTTTTCATGCTCCACCTACTACCGCCACAATGACAACCAGCGACAGCTATTTAATGCTCCACATGACCCAAAATACCATGACCGCTGCCCTTCTGCGTCCATCAGACGCTCGAGTCGTTCGCCGTCGCCGCACGATCGTTGGTCCCGCTGGCCCCTGCCACGTCGTTTTTCATCGCCTCACCCTTCTGTACGCTCATCTTTCGAAAACTGACGGATGCAGCTCCCGAAGGTGACGCTGCATTGGACTCTCAACCTGAAAATTCGCTCCTTACCTTGCCGACAGATCAGAACCTAATCGCCGTGGAAGTTGATGCCCTACCTGTCACTGCCCTGATCGACACCGGCGCACACATGATCTCCGGAAGCGGCTCAAGAAAGCGCTCACTCCTGCTGAGTCCCGCGTCGTACGAGTCGCTTAAGGGGGAACTCCCGCTGTGATGGGAATGCGTGCCGCTCGTGTCAGCGTCGCCGGTCGCCACACATCTGTATTGTTCCATGTACTTTACCATTGCCCTCACGACGGGATTCTTGGCCTTGATTTTTTATCAGCCCACTCAGCTATAATTGACTGCTCGGCTGGTGTAGTGAAACTTGATTTCCCTGATGTTGCCGACCTTACCGACACCGTACCGATCCAGCTCTGTTGCGCCGACTTCGTTCGTCTATCTCCGCATCTCCGACCTGTATCACTGCTGTGCCCAACCCCAGTGTTCCGGATGGTGACTATGTCATCACTCCCTGTGTCAGCGCCTTACTTTCACACGGTGTGTCGTTTGGCCACACCGTAGTGACCGTATCGCTTAACAAAACTTACATTCCGCTCCTGAATTTCGGATTCTGCCCTCAGGTACTGCACAAAGGGATCTCTCTCGCCACACTGTCGTCGTTCGTAGGAGTACGACCTTTCTTCCCTCTCGCCCTTTCCGTCCTCCTCCATCTCTTCCGCCGCCCTCCATTCTTATTCCGTCACGTCGCCTCCAGTGCATGACAACATTACCAAAATGATAGCCCAGAACCTTACCCCCACAAAAACCGACGATCTTCGTCATCTGCTCCCATCTTATTCCGACATTTTTTACCTTGGCGGTCAGCCTTTGCGGCAAACCTCCCTTGTTCAGCATCGCATACATACCGGCGAAGCACCGCCTATTCACAGACGGCACTATCGCTTGTCACATGCCGAGCGTCGAGTAATACAACAGGAGGTTGATAAGATGCTTACCAAGGGCATTATTGAACCATCGTCAAGCCCGGGGGCTTCTCCGGTTGTCTTAGTAAAAAAGAAGGACAACACCTAGTGACTCCACATAGATTACCGCCGTCTAAACAAGATAACAAAGAAGGATGTCTATCTGCTGCCACGCATAGACGACGCATTGGATTTCCTACATGTTGCGATGTATTTTTCATGGATAGATTTGTGCTCCGGTTACTGGCAGATTGCCGTCGAAGACATTGATCGTGAGAACACCGCATTTGTTATGCCAGATGGCCTTTATCAGTTTCGGGTCATGCCATTCGCCTTGCGCAACGCTCCAGCCTCCTTAGAGTGCATGACGGACACGCTCTTGCACAGCTTTAAGTGCCTTTGCCTTTGTTACCTCGACGACGTCATCGTGTTCTCGCCTACCTTCGTGACACACCATGGGCGCGATCGCATATCTTTGTTCGATAAGCGTTCTGTTCGGTTGCTGCAACGTTACAAAGTGGCAGTATGCAAAATTTCTGAGAACGGGGCGGAGAGCGCAGCCAATCGTGCAAGTGGTGAACGCCCAAGTTTACTCCCCTCGTTTGTCGTCTGCTTGTAGGCAGTATACTACAAAACAAAATGTTTCTCGTCTTAAGCTGGTGCTAATTAAAGTTCACACACTCTCTCTCGTCTTCCAATGAATTAATTTTGTATCTAAAAATGTATTTTTTTCTTCTTAAGCTTAAACACGTCTTCAAATAGTAGTACGTGGGACTACTACAATTTCTAGCTATTAGTTTATCTGCGTAGTCCCTAGGTGGCATCGCGCACAACGAGAAGAAAAAAGAAAGAAACGATGGGAACAGTGGCGCACTTTCAGGAGGCAGCAACAACATTCCAGCGGCTCGCTGGCACCGATGATGGGGTCGATTTCGCTGTACAACCAATACACTATTTGTTTCGAGAAACGAAAGTGACGCAGGAATTCACTTTCTGCCATTTCATCAAATGCGTTTCGCACCACCACCCGCTCTCTTCCTCCTCGAGCAACGCCAGCGCAACAACCTAAGTTCCCAACGCATGTGTCATTTTCTCGAATTAAACTATAGATTGGATCCAAACGTGGCATTCCGCAGCCGCCGGTTGGATCCAATCTAATCCACCACACGTGCCATGCGAAGCCGGTAACGAGCGTATGATCGCTCCAAACTTCCTAACTCTCGTCGGGTTCGGCGCCTAGCAGACGACGTGCTCGGTTTCACGATGATTGGCAGGAGCGTGTCGTCATTTTGATGTCACGAAAAACATGGCCGCGCCCCGCGGCTGGTGACGTCGGCGCGGAGTAGGCCAATCGCGCTCGCCGGTAACCGAATGAACGCGCCGAACAACGATCTCCGATCGCACCCCATGAACGCCTTTCGTCTATTCTTTCCGTCTTCTGTGATGCTGAGCTATAATTAAATTTTGCGAAGTGCCACTTTGGTCACCGCCAAATTACTATCCTCGGTTATCTCGTCGACTCATCTGGCGTCCTCGCCGATCCCTCAAAAGTTTATGCTGTTCTGGATTTTCCTGTGCCGACCTGTGCCAAAGACGTCCGCAGCTTTGTAGGCTTATGCTCTTATTTCCGTTGATTTGTCAGAAATTTTGCGTACATTGCTCGGCGTCTGAATGAACTTCTGAAGAAAGGCGCCGCCTTTTCATGGGGCTTGACCAAGCTGCTGCCTTCCAACGCCTTATCACTCTGCTCACTACTCCGTCAATTCTTGTTCACATCGACCCATCTGCCCCTAATGAGGTCCGTACAGATGCTAGTGGCTATGGAATTGGCACGGTTTTAGCTCAGTGTCAACGTGGGCGTGACAAAGTTGTTGCGTACGCAAGTCGCCTGCTTTCACACGCTGAACGCAATTACTCCATTAGAGAGCGCGAGTGCCTCGCACTCGTATGGGCAGTGAACAAATTCCGGCCGTACTTATACGGCCGAACTTTCACTGTTACCACGGACCATCACGCTCTCTGTTGGCTCTCGACACTTAAGGATCCAGCGTGTTGTCTACGTCGGCGGGCGCTACGTCTTCAAGAATTCACTTACAGTGGTGTATAATAAGCCCGGTAGTCTACACCAGGATGCCGACTGCTTGTCTCGGCTCCCCATCGACACTCCTGATTCCAGTGATGCAACTGCTGGAATATTCACGCTCTGCGCCTTCAACCACATCGGCGAGGATCAAACACGTGATACAGCCACGCGCGACCTCATCAGCCACCTCCGTTCTGAACGGTCAGACCACTCCCTTAGCTTGTTCCTCGTTTTGGACGGCATTTTATACCATCGAAATATGCGCACAGAAGGACATGAACTGCTGATAGTGGCTCCTTCTCATCTTGGGGCAACTGTGCTCGCGCAGCTCCATGATGTCCCCACCGCTGGCCATACCTCCAGAGCTGGAAATAAGTACATCGCCGTTGCAACGGATTATTCAACCCGCTAGCTGTCACCCGAGCCATGCAGACCAGTTGGGCTACCGACGTCGCAGACTTCCTGTTCCAAGACGTTATCTTACACGACGGAGCTCCTCGCCAGCTTCTCACAGACAGGGGCCTCTACTTTTTGTCTCGGTTTATTGAATATCTATTTCACTCTTGTGCCATGAAACACAAGTTCACGACAGCACATCACCCTCAAACGGACGGCCGCACTGAACGCCTGAGCCGAACACTTACAGATATGTTCTCGGTGTATGTCTCCTCAGATCATCGTGACTGGGACACCGTGCTTCCATTTGTGACGTTCGCGTACAACTCGTCACGTAACGACACCGCTCTCTACTCCCCCTTCTATCTCCTCTTTGGTCGTGACTCGACATTGCCTTTCGACGCGCTCCTGCCAACTGCTCTCGAGCCCCCGTCTGAGTACGCTCGCGACGCTATAGCTACAGGCGCCCAGGCACGTCAGATTGCCCACTATCACCTTTCTGAGTCGCAGGCAAGACTGAAACCTCTTTATGGCAACCGTCATCGTGATGTCCAGTTGTCCGGCGATCTTGTCCTCCTTTGGACTACTTCACGGCGTGTGTGCGTATCGGAAAAACTGCTCTCCAGGTACTCTGGACCTTACCGCGTTGTCCGACAGCTCAGTGATGTGACTTATGAAGTAGCTCCAGCCGATGCTTCCCCGTCGTTCACGTCAACTGATATCGTCCACGTGGGTCATCTCAAGTCATATCATGCAGCTGCCATCTAGAAGCCATCGGGACGGTGCTTTCGCCGCCGGGGGTTATGTCACGGTGCCACGAGAGTGACAAAAGCGACGATCACTAACAAGACGAAAGAGACGACGTAGTGGGGCTAACCTTACGTTCGGCCATACTGGTTGTACCGGCCATATCTTCTGCAGAGTGAACACGGTCCCATTTAACCTTATATCTCTGCCCGTTTCAATATGTACTCGAACGATCTAAAACAAGGGAGCTAGTTAGTACTGTAAGTGAGGGCAGCTTTCTTGCCTTCTTAATCGTTGGCAGTGTTGTCACGCGTTATTACAGCATGCACTGAAAAACTTTGATGTGCTGGCAGGTTTTGTTTTTGTATGTGATTTTTATCAATATTCTTTATATAGATGCAAAGGAGTGCAATCGTGATACATACAAAGTGTTTCAGCGAACACTTTCAAACAAAATTATTAAATTGCCTGTCTACTCGAAGAGGCGGACATGACTTGCGCAAGAATTGAAATGCATAATAGACTAATTAACAAAATTTACTAATTAAGTTTTCATGATTACCTTATGGCACATATTGCAATTTATAACTTCTAGCGGGTGAGACTGCAAGGCATATGCAGTTGCAAAGAATTATATGAATGACACCGTTTACGAGACATGGGCCATAAAACTTGCGGTAAAAATGCACTGCCGTTCCACTTACTTTTTAAAGAAAACGTCGTTTCATGCATTGAAATACAAAAGTAGTTGGAATACAAATGCGTTTCTGCGCTTAGTTTGGGAAATATCTCGAAATGGGTGTGATGCCGAGAAATCTTTCCAAGCGGATCCGCCTCGCGATGCGAGAGCATAGAAGGCATAGCAATAGATAAGGATTCGATGCGATGCCGTCACGTCGCTGGTGTCGTGTTTTTACATTTTTGTCCGCAACCTGGCCAGAGTAGAACTTTTCCTTGCAATGGACAAACACAGTACCTTTGCATTAAAAAAAAAAGTTGCCAGTAAGTAGTTCAGCTCGAGAGAAGAATATGAACATGGACTTGCTAAAGAGAGGATTGACCATGCCTCGTCATTTCTGAGCACCGTCAGCTACCGTGGGACGCGCGCGTCACGAGAGCGTCGCTTCGGACGACATGCAGTGTACTCTTGCGCGCGGAGTGGCCTCAGCTGACGCGGGAGCGGTGAGCGCGGGCATTTCCTGCAGGCAAGCCGAACTTGGTGGCGGAAAATTCTATCCCGGACACTCAGTTCACGCAACTGCTGGGCGGGTATCCTCAAATGAACTTTTCCAAGCTGGGTGGCTTCGGTTTCTTCTCGCGGATGGGGCTGCGCGTGGCGCGCCCATGCGTAGGATGTCTGCGCTACTTCAAGCGTGAGATGTGCATGCTACTGCATGCGTAGGTGTTTACTGATAGCAGTTGCCGAGACAATTAAGACGCTGTCAACAACTCTCGAGGTGGAAGTGGTGGCCCTTGAATATATTCTAGAGATAAAAAAATACGCAGATCCAACGCACATGTTGGAATCTATGTGAAGCGGTTAATTAAATGCTTTACAACTAAGGCAATGTACTGTTGCGTACTCCAGGGTAGCGTATCATACTGCTGCCGAGTTGTAGCGGCGCCTGCCTATCGAAGCTCGACCGACGTTACTTATTGGGTAGCATGGCGTTGTCGGCGGGCTGCAGGCATCCGGTAGACCATGGCGACCAAGCAAGGGCGAGAGGATTTCTAGTGCGAAACTTGCACGGTTTCTTCAAAAGTTGGTGAAAGAAAATGAGAAGAGCATGAAGTGATCAAAAGTACATTTCGGAGCCCCTTAAATAGGCTCTCTACAATCGTGGGAGGGATCTTGCTTCTGTCGACGTCACGTGACCAGCACAGAAGGCCTGCTGCAAAAAGGAGGGCTCTTGCTTCCGTCGACGTCACGTGAGCGGCACAGAAAGCTTGCTGCAAGGAGGAGGCCGTCCCGCCTCCTGGAATTGTAGACGCTTGTCTGTCTCTTTTGCGCGTTGCTGGTTCGTGGAAATTCTCCTGTAGGCTTTGGCCGTTTGAGGATGGGTCCCTCTAAAGTCACACACACACACACACACACACACACACGCGCGCACACGCGCGCACACACACACACACACACACACACACACACACACACACACACACACACACACACACACACACACACACACACACACACACACACACAAACACACGCGCGCGCGCGCGCACGCGCACGCGCACAAAAGAGGCCTGAAAACACTGCGGGGTTTCCGCCAACCGGCAGACACTCGAAATGCTCCTGGCGATTTAGGAAGTCACGCTTCATTTCGACAAGGCAAGGTGTGTGAAAGTCGGGTGAGAGAAATTTCTTTCTGCACGTGGTGCGGGACGCCAACCGTAGCAGGAGCAGTCACGCCTCATTTCGATTAGGCACGGTGAGAGAAGGTCGGGTGAAATCTCTTTCTGCACGTGATGCCAGACGCCAACCCTAACAGTACACAGTCTTGTTTATTTTCAAGCTATGCAACGTGTGAGTTCGTGGAATGTCTATAGCCCCGTTTACATGAATGCGACAGTGGCGCATCGCATTTCCAAGCGCATTTGGGAAAGGCGATGCGACGCCGTTTACATGTAGCGCCTTAACTCTCGCAAAAACGTAGCGCCACATGGTGTCGTATAAGTGAAGTGCAACCGACTTCCGGTGTAACTGGTTTCCGGTTGTGGGCCGAGTGCACGTTGGTGGTTGAGTGCCAAGAAATAGACAGTTTTAGTTTAGCGTACGCAATTTATAGCGTACGCTATACGCTATAGTGTAGCGGACGCGAAGCAGCGCACGTTTTTTGCAGCTTTAGCTGGCCAGCGAGATCTTCGGATCTCGGAGGCCATTAGTCGTCGTTGCGGCTATCGGAAGCGCTGGCATCTCGAATGTTTCTTTCGTTAGGCTTCGCCTCGTTCGAAACGAGAAGCGATCTCGAAAGCACCACAAGGTTATCCATAATACCCTGTCGTCGAAGCGGCCCGAGACTCAGCGAAAGCCGTTTACACAATCATTTGCTGCGAACGAAGTGCATTTTACAAAAGCAAAGTCAAATTCAATTCGAAGCGGGCAGCCGGGACCGCCGCCATGTTGGTGGGTAATTCCTTCCCATCATTCCTAATGCGACGATCCTGCGTTTACATGCTCCGCGAGAGTCGACTCGCGCCCGTAAATCTACCCTCGCCTGGCGCATTAATGCGATGCGCCTTCCTAGCGAATTACTGCTGTTTACATGAATGTGATGCGCTGGAAATGCGATGCGATGCGACACTGTCGCATTCATGTAAACGCGGCTTATGCTTACGCACCGCAAATGCCACAACTTTATTGTCGTGAAATTTAGATGTTTATGCACTCCCCCTACTCGCAGGCTGTGCCGAAACACAAGCTCCACATCGTGCGGATGCACACTGTTAGGCGTGTACGCAGCGATATCACAAGACGAAGGCGATGTGTTCCTGTCGAGGGAGAAATGGTGATGACAGATGTATGCACAGAACAGTACGCCACGTCTCAAGTAACGTTTAGAGAGTCTGTACTTCTTGTGTCACAGTGGGATGTATACCCAGTCTGGAGGATTGGTCAAGAACGGGCACATCTCCAGTGGCACACACCGAAAGGATAAATGAATGATAATAAAGTAAACCAAAGAATGCATCAAAGATAATTCATAAATTAATTAACAGATCTGTGGGCTTTAAGGAAGCCAATTAGCAGAGAATATTTATTTAGGTTCTATGCAGGAAGGTATTATTTCTTTTTGTTACGCAGATAAGGGGTGCGCATACTTGGTCAGCATACAAGGAATAAATCAGCCGGTTCGCTGCTATGTTTATTTGGTGCAGATATAGCTTTTCCATATATATCCACAAATATATTCTTTGTGATAAAGGCCGACCCAACAACAGCCAGGCCGCCATGTCCTACCCAGGAAAATAGGCAAAAAACGCTACGCCTCAAAAATGTTCGTTTGTGGAGGGATGACCAGGGGCTGTATAACGTAAAACCATCCTAATATGTTTTTATTCCAATCTCCTGTTGTAAAATTTGCGTAACCGCTGACGCAAGCATCGGGCGGTCACCCGCAGGGTTGTCTCAACAAACCAATCAAATGCTCCCCTCGTTCATAGGAGGTCACTTTTGTTTGCTTGAAAAACGAATAACATTGCCTGCAGTGAGCGGCTTGTCTTATCTAATTGTCTCACAAGAGGCGAGGAGCATGCTCAAGTGAAGAGGGATGCGATAGGGCCGAGCCACTGCACTGAATATCGATAACCGGATGAAGAGGGTGGTGCCGGCTTCTGCGATTGGTCCGCTTTCTCTTACTTAGTTTGCGGTGGCTTGTTGACAATCGCAGCGGCATTCAACGGAAGCTTAAGAATGACGCTAAAACGGATCCTCAGCAAAGAAGAGTTGGCAGATCGAGGTCGTACACGTGCCGAAAGTTCTCAAAAACGTTACACGGCCACGCAAAAAGCTTTATTACATGCAAATAAACCCATGCTCGCCGGCAGGGTCGAGTAGCCACTGCCGAAGCGATCGGCGGCAGCCATCTATTCCTTTCGGAACGGGGCAGCCTGCGGCTATTCAGGAGAAAATTCAGTTTTGTTCGGCATATTAATGCATCTTTAACGCGTACGCGTCACTTTGACGTGGTAAGTTTTTGCGGTTTTGTGACGTCGCGTGGGAGGCAGGTGAAATGGGCGCAGCCCGAAAACTTTTGACCAATAGCCGAGGGCTAATGGCAAAAAGGCGTCGAATCAAAAATAACTATTTTTCTTTCGTTCGGTCCAATCATGCATAATCAATGTGTAACATCATATCAGATGGGGTGCTATCGCGGTTTTCGTGACGTGGCTTGACAGACAGGTGAAGTGGGGGTGGTCCAAAAAGTTTTTGACCAATTGCGGTGGACTGATAGCAGAATTGGAATATAAAAGTTTGGAATAGTTTTACGTTATAACGCCACCCCTGGGTAGGCTTCTCGAAACACTGATAGAGCCATGGAAAATGTTTCCGTAGCGTTCAATATAGGGAATTTTTAGAAAGTCAGCACCTATATTTACCTTGATCTTTCAATGACTGTAAGAATTGTCTATTTATTTAAGTAGAAACATACTTTAACCTGGGCGACAAGGGCCGATAATTGCTGGGCATGTAGATGATGGCAAAGGCCCACGCCACTTTAGTTCGATGGCGCACACTGCCTAGATATATTGCCCTATATATACTTGTTTGCCTTGAGTAGCAGACCATGGGTCAAATGACGGTTTACTTAGGAATGGCCCCACGAAGGTTCCTCCGGGCTTGAAGGGCAACTCCGGCATGTTTTTATAAGAATATTGTCATTTTCAAATGGCATCGACAGCCCTGCCATCGGTTGGGTGGTTCAGATTGCTTAGAAACTGATCAATAATTTAAAATACTGCTAACAAACGAGGTAGCGAAACCAAAACGGCTAGCTGCTTCGTGTGACATCCACGATGAGTCAATGACGTCAGATCCTACACTACTGTAATGTAAACACGCAGCACACGTGGTGCTAACGCCAAAAAAAGCGAAGCTGACGGTGTCTTTTGACTACACGGGGAGCTTTTCCAGCCCTTTAGAACTAGACAGCGGCGATTTCAGCTACGATATGAGCGCTGAAGGATCGCCGTTTGCTGTTGAGCCGCAGCCACCGCGCGAGGCAGCTGATGTGCCCCAAGCTCAACGCATTGTGCTGCGGCTAGACGAAGAGAAGCACTGGTTATCGCGTCTGTCAAGACGATGATTGTCGGCCCTCGTCTCGTAGAAAAAGGAGCCAGCTTCGTCGTTTCTGGGCGAAGTGGCGGTGCAGACTCTGATGTCAGAGAGAGAGAGAGCAAATGATAAATGAAAGGTAGGGAGGTTAACCAGGACTGAGCCCGGTTGGCTACCCTACACTGGAGAAAGGGAAACGGGGACGGAAAGATTAAAGAAAGAAGAGAAAGTCCACCGGGGATATCGTTCAGTCACTCAGTCCGGATTACAGACGCTGACTCAATCCTGTATCTTTCAAATATCGCAGCAGCGCTTTTGTGGCCTTTTGTAGCTGCGATATGCGAGGCCATGGCCCCAAGATCTTGTTCAAGGTGAACGGTTTTCTATCTAACTGGTTGAGAGCTGTGCAAAGATCTTGTCTTTCATTTTCAAATGATGGGCAGTAGCACAGTAGATGGTCTATAGTTTCTTCGACACCGCAGGCATTGCACTCGGCGCTATCAGCCATTCCAATCAAAAACGTATATGCATTCGTGAATGCGACGCCCAAGCGTAAGCGGCACAGCATTGCTTCCTCATTACGCGGAAGCCCTGGTAACAGCCGCAGTTGCATAGATGGATCGAGGGAGTGCAATCGATGTTGAGTGAAATCAGGTGTGTGCCACTTCTCCAATGTCATACGGTGCGCTAGCTTGCCCAAGTGTTGGGCTGCGTCAGTACGCGATAAAGGTATAAAAACAAGGGTTGCTCCTTCGTGTGCTTTCTTAGCAGCGTCGTCAGCGAGGTCGTTACCGGAGATACCGCAATGGCCAGGCAGCCACTGAAACACGACGTCGTGCCCTTTCGCAATCATGTGATGGTGAGTTTCTCGTATCTCCGATACGAGTTGTTCACAGGAGCCGCGACGAAGAGATGACAGAAGACATTGTAAGGCCGCCTTTGAATCACAGAATATTGCCCACCGATTAGCCGGTTGGTTGTTAATATAATCAACGGCACCTCGGAGGGCAACAAGCTCCGAACCGGTCGATGTTGTCAAGTGAGAAATCTTGTATCGGATGCTTAGTGATCGTGATGATATAACCACTGCCCCGGTGGAGCTGGTCTGGGTGGAAGAGCCATCCGTATATATGTGGACTCGGTCAAAGTAGAAAGTGTGCAAACAATCCAGAGCTGCTTGCTTCAAGGCCAAGGTAGGCAGGTCGGTCTTCTTTCTTATCCCTGGAACCGTAAGACGCACTTGAGGTTGTTTTAAACACCACAAAGCTAAGGTTGAACGTGCTGATGGTGTGAACCCCGATGGTAGGGAGGCACGATACTTGCTGACCTCGTTGGAGAAGGATGCCTGTGGTCGTCGTTCTGGCAGACAGGCAAGAAAGCTTGATTGAATCCGTGAAAAATGACGAACACGGGCCCTAAGCGAGTCGGTGCTGATGTAAGTCGTGATCGGATGGTCTTGAGCCATTATAATGGTTCCTGCTGTTGAGGCGCTCCGCGGAAGGCCTAGGCAAACACGTAGTGCCTGTGCTTGCACGCTCTGAAGTTCTCGATGATTTGACTTGCATGTTTTAGCAAGCACGGGAGAACTATAGCGTAGAAATCCGATTAAAAAGTGCTCGATATAACTGTAGCATGGAGCCCACTGACGATCCCCAAGTTTTGCCGGCGATGAACTTGAAGATGTGAACAATAGATGTGAGCCTCTTCTTCAAGTGGGCAACCTGAGGGCTTCAAGAGAGGTCCCGGTCAACAATGACACCCAAAAACCGATGATTTTTCTTGTAGCAGATAGGCTGGCCATTGATGTATACTGGATAACCAGACATCGCTTTTCGCGTAAAAGCGACTAACGCACATTTTTCTGTTGAGATGATAAGGCCTTGTGTCTGAAGATAGTCAGATGCCTGTGTTGCTGCTTGCTGTAGCCTTGCGCGAACCTGCAGGCGAGTGACCGCTGATGTCCAGATGCAGATGTCGTCGGCGTATATTGAAACACTCACTGTTTCCGGTAGGGATTCAGCCAGCCCAAGAAGCGCGAGGTTGAAAAGAACAGGGCTTAGAACACCGCCTTGGGGAACGCCTCGGCATGTGTAGTGGTCGGTAGTCGGACCATCTTCCGTACGCACGAACAAGGACCTTTGTGTGAAGTAGTTTCTGATCCATCGATATACTCGCCCTCCTAGTTCAACTGTCAGAAGTGCGTCTAGAATGGTTTGATGGGAAACATTGTCGTAAGCGCCTTTCACGTCAAGAAAGAGTGCGACTGATAATCGCTTCAGAGATTTTTGTTGTTCTACAGATGATACCAGATCGATGACACTATCAATCGATGAACGGCCTCGTCGAAATCCCGCCATTGAGTCAGGGTAAATTTTGTTGTGTTCAAGGTACCATTCGAGACGCATGAGGATCATACGTTCCATGAGTTTCCCGACGCAGCTGGCAAGTGCTATCGGCCGATACGATGCCAGTTCAAGTGGTGACTTTCCTGTTTTTAGTAGCGGTAGCAGGGGGCTTCGTTTCCATTCCTGTGGGACGACATCATCTCGCCATGAGCTGTTAAAAAGGCTGAGGAGTTCTCTTCGTGCTTCTTGACCTAGGTGGCGCAAAGCACTATATGTTATTCCATCGGGCCCTGGTGAAGATGAACAACTACAGAGCGCCATAGCAGCTTCTAACTCTTCCATAGAGAATGGAGCGTCCATACTTGTATCTCGTGGACCAGGGATGTCACCTGAAATCATGTCAAAGGCTAAAACTGTGCCGCCGGCGACTTTCGCACAAGATTCTGATGTCAGAAACACAGGGTGACCAGTAAAAGGCCATACCTTAATATAACTTCTTGTTGGGCAAGTTGGTATAGTATTCGTTATAACTATTTAAAGGAGCCATATGAGACATGGCACACACGACAAGACGACGGGATAGAGTGCCACTCACAACTTGCTTATTTTACAGAAAACACGTACATATACGTATATACCCTCAGTCAGTGCCGGTGCAATAAACACATGCAAAGCGGTAGGATAATGAACATTCAACAAGCTTTTGCTCGGCCTTGTACAATGATATGGACGTTTCACTAACCCACAGGCTACCTTTCTTGCTGATATAGAACGCTTTCATCCATTCCCTGGCTTTCGTATTTTTACTTCTGGCAAGAACCCGCGCGCCAGAAAAGCATGGTCCACTAGAGCGCGAGCGACAGTTTCTAATATGCATAGGTAAATTTGGGTCCTCTTTAATTTGCTCAACGTTTCGTTAGCGTTCCCTGATCCGTTAGATTTACACAGTGCCCAGTTTGTCTTATACAGGAACGACCACAAGAGAGAAGAATTTCATAGACTAGACTATTAATAATAGCAATAATAATAATGAGATAACTATTAATAACTTAAATCGTCCATATTTCTGCGAACCTTGCTCTTGTTTTGGATATGTACGGCGCAGGCGTCAGTATCATTACATTTCCTAGCTCGCGAGGGCTGCAGCAAATAAAAGACGCGTTTGCTGGCCTACCAATATTATTTATAGCATTCCTAGGACAGCCACGAGCGGTGAGTGCCTTGGCAATAATTGCTAACATACGCAGGAATAAAGTCATTCGTTTCAGCATTTAGCGCTTGTAGTGCTTGTTTTCTTTATAACAGAGAGCCGAGGGGAGCATGAGTATAACTAATTTCCGCTTTTCGCTCAGCTCTGCTTGATGCACGCATACGAGGGGAACAGCTGCTGCCGCAATCGTCACGGAAACGCGATAGTGTCGTGCGAGCGAACAGCGTTCAAGAGTTCCTGGGAATTACTTCTTTCTTTAGGAGATTATTTCAAAAACCACACCCGCCAATCCCAAAAGCAGAGTGTCACTGATACTTGATAAAATTAAGAAAGGCAAAATGAGAATAATAAGGAGAAGACATTTCAAACACTCGCCATTTCCATTTTCATAGTTTCGCAATTCCATATCGAAACTCGTTGCTTAGACGTCCTTCACTGTCTGGAAAGTAATATCGGAGGATCGGCGCGACCTCTTTGCACACCGGCCGTCAGATTTTCTAACGAGATCGTTTCGCTTCCTGACGCGAGGATTGGGGTAGAGTCGGCTAACCGCCCGCGCACGAACTGCAAGCTCCACGAGTGTGTGCACGCGCGACGCGAGCGTTTGTTGCCCGCGCCACCATTGCTCTCACGACGACAGCTGCCACCGTCAGCGCCAACAGCTGGGGTTCTTTTGCCGCTGGTCACTGAGAAACTGCCGTAGCTGGGGAATTCCATCTCAATCTTTCCCTCAATCCCACCGACGCGTGCAGGACCCAAATCTTTCTCTTGCCGCCAATCGTAGCCTGTTTCTCTGTCAGAGCCTGCTTCTCGATCACGCTGACGCATAAAATAGCCGGCTATAGTGCTTTTTCGAAAGGCTCTGCCACTCACCTCGTCGGCAGTGGCATACCAGAAAGTCAGCGTCCGGCCGAGGAATGGGAGCGAACGGCTCCCTCGTCCGAGCTGTCTCAAGAGAATGGCAAAACAGCGACCGTCGGGAAACACCGTGCATACACGAGGAGAGAAATGGCCGCGCTGTGGGCTCTCTCGCGTCTTCTGCTTGTGCGGCCAAGAGATCAAGCATGGCGCCGTTCTCCTCTCACCTGTATGCGCCAGCCCAGCGGTGTAGAACAGCAAACACTGGGTATAATTGATTGAGCAGCACGCGAGATAACAGGAAAGTATACCGTGGAATGAACGATTAAGTGCGGCGTTCCACTGACTCCACAGAGGTCCCGATGACTGTTTCAAAGAGCAAGCCAACTGTGGCCGCACATCGAGTGAAACGAAGGCAACGCGTAGAGGGCGGGCTGGAGTGTCGGGGCGTAACTTACTTATTTCGCGAGTAATCTCGTTGATTCTATATCAGCTCTGTATGATTCTATACCCTATTCTATACCAACAGGTGCAGAACGTTTCACATCTCTTTTCCAGAACGCGGTTAGATGCATTAACTCAACAGGAAATCACTCGAAGCTATAATCGGATCACCTGATTTTTGTTCCGACTAATACTAATAATAGTGAAAGATGCAGCCCTTGTGAGCTGTTTTTACTAAACTTTTCAACGGATGCGGATTTTGTAGTAAAGCTCTACAGATTCATTAAATGCTTTTTGTCCGTTGACCAGGGAGAACGAAGGGGCACAAGATACGCTGGATGATTCGCAGCTTGTGTCTATACCTGCTTCATTCGTGTTGTCTTGTCTCGCGCTGAAGTTATAGGTATATCAGTGATAAACTTGCCTATAGACTTGCCTATCGGTTTGGTTTTAGCATTATCACTAAATACGGCACTCGAGTGCGGCTACAAACGGCTAGTTTCGTCAGTTTCACCATCCAGAAACAGTCTCCGTTATTGTTTCAAAGCTGCGCCTGGGCTACTTGAGACGCTGCAGCTCCGGAATAATGTTGGCCGCACGTGTTGTTCTAACGTGCACATAGCATCTGCACATGGGAGTCCCTGCATCCCGGCTTACATCACCTCTGCCGCTGGAAAGATTTTTTTTTATGGGCCAGAAGAAAGTGCCTTTTAAATGTTCAATTTCAGCAATCTTTACAGGCTTGGACGTTCAGTCGGTGATCTAAAAATAATTTTGAGCGCCAAAACAGCTCCCCTTTTCTAGCTTTGCACGCGTCACTAGAATTTGCAACGAAGAGACCGGTAGTCAGTTTGCTTTGCGAGGTTTGCATTGACAATCATCGTCAGGCTAGCAGATCTACTGGCATCTCCGCTCAGTGTAAACTACGACTTTTCCATTTAATTACATGTAAAACACAGAAATACGCCCTGGACAGATTTGAATAGAATTTGTATCATAGGAGACAGCAAGTTAAGTTATTGTAACTGAAACAGAATTTCATTTGAGGGCCTGTAATTTTTTTCAGAATCGGAAAATTGGTAAGTCCAAGAAAAAATAAGAACGCGATGTTTGCAAATCCGTAACTTCGCACCAAAATCAGACATCGCGGTTCTGTGAACTGCATCCGTTAGAGCAACTCAAACAGACTAAGGTGATGCATTACCTAGTTGTTACGCGAATTTGCTGCACTGTTTACAAGGGTTTTGCAAAAGTGCTGCTCACGAATTAATGGTATACTTCATATACGTCAGAGGGATGTAAAATACCTTTTTTCCGCCTTAAATGTATCATTAGGTGCACTTTACATAACTGCGATATCGTTTTTTATTGCTGAGATGCCCAGAGCCCCAAACTTGATAGTTTAGTTTCGTGAAATATTGCAATTTCCAGGATTTTAAAAAAGTATGACATAAATTGAAAATCCACTTGCATCAATTACTCCATTTCACTTGTTCCTTTTAACTGCAGCAAACCTAATCAAAATTGGTGCCATGATTGCTAAGAAAAACAATTTCCCAGTTACCGTGTATTTATATATAAGAGCTCTCGAGCTAAAGCTTCCTCTTAATTTAACATTTCATGCGTTGTCATAACCCAACGACGAGGGCCTCGCATGCTCACGTCAACAATATCAACAATATTCGAACGACTGGCATTCGGTGGTATCGCGTTGCTTTTACCGCGAAAAACTTACTAGTGTAACTGTCGTATCATCACTCCTTCCCTCGCTGCATAAATTTCCTCCAGAGAAAAGAACAAGAAGAAGAAAAAAGAAAACAAAAGAAAATGGCTCTGCATTGTCTTCTTCCACGTATAAACACTTTCACGATTGATAAAAGTGTGGCCGAAACTTCCGATAGATTTGTTTGCCTGGGCACGTGCACCGTACCCTGGGCTTGCGTCATCTTTGACACAGATACGCACCACCTTTCGGCAACCGAATTAGCATAAATGGCACAGTGAAAGCAGCTGCTGAGAAGGGAGTGGATAGTCAACGCTCCGCCGAAACAGGACGCCTCATTTGCTGGGGCAGACGTGGTCCAGCGAATCAACATTTCTCAAATGTCTGTTTTTTAATAACACACAGCAATTCACTGAACAACGTGCGCACACATGAATTGGAGAGCTTGCTTGTTTGCATTTTATTAACCAAGAAACATTTTTTCATATCAGTGAGAGCCACTCAAAGGACATGTCATACACGTTTCGGGAACTACAAACGTTTCAACAAGGCGCACTTGTTTTTTTTTCTGCTGCCCAGAATCAGAGGCAAATGGCTGGAAGTTTTCAGGGATTGCAGCTAACATTGTTTCTACCGGCTCTTTAGCGGCCCACATACCGGGGAGGGGAAGGGGATGCGCTCAAGTACAGATGATTTTCGAGCAATTTACCACATGCCTCTAAATTAGCTGTTGAAGTCGCCTTCGGCCATGGCTTTCGCTATGTGGTATGCGTTACACCATTCCGGGAACTCACCGCAGGTGCTCCGTATACCCTCCGACACACACAAAATGATTACTCAAAGGCTGAAAGGTTTCATGCTGGCTCGGAGGCAGAATTTTATTCTTTGCATTTCTCACGGGTAAGCACCTGTACGGTACACGTTCACAGCATGAATCATGTCACAAGGTCGGCAGCGCAAGTGCTTATATGTATGTCCGCCAGCCAAATGGCTAAGAGAAGAAGTGCATGCTATTCGCGCCCGATGTTAATTTCTGAAAAGAGAAGAATGCTAATAGGCGAGGCTGTCAGCCTTACATTCAGCGATGCTGTTTTTTTTAATCGAATGGTTTGCCATAAGGTATATTATTGCTAAATAAATGCGTGCAGTCCTTCTTCGTGAAGAAGCAGCGTAAGTGACCTGTAGAACTTAGGGTCTATAATTAACTGCACCGTGAGTGATTTATTGTGGAGAATGAGTACATTATTATTAATTGTTCTTGGTAAAGCTGCGCGACCAGTATTTTTATCGTGAGTCTACAATGACTTCTGTCTCTGTTCCGGAGTCTCTACTGGGTCAACATATATTTACGCTTCGATAACAGAAAGATGCGCTCTTGCTCGCTCACTACAAAGCATTAGGTGATACGATTGGGGAAGAATCCACCAGAGCTGTGCGGTTGGACACACGCATACGTACGCGAAAACGTGTCTGCGAGAATGCCCTTAAACGGTGAAATCACTTCTAGCTAAGGCATACTCAGTCGGAGTTACTGTCACTCACATCATGTGGTCATCGCCAATCGGTGTACAATGCATTTCCTGGTCATTTACGCGACATACCTTTGACTAACTGCCGACTCGCCCTTTTACTGTCCTTGCTTTATCACTTGCTCCAGGTGTTCCACACATGCCGTGAACGCCTCCTATGTGATCGTACGAAGTTTAAAAGCATTACATTGAAAATCGAAAGAGTATCTAGCTCAAGCCGCCTTAACACATACTTACTTTGCGCTGTGTTCCAGGACCCAGCACAAATTAGGCGAAAATTTAAGCTCAGTTATCGCGTGCGTGCGCAGTGCGCACTCAGGGTTAAAGAAGTAAGTGTCACTAATGGTAATAATAATAATTACGCATATGCAACGCACATGTTGGAGTCTATGTGATAGTCGGCGTTCGTGTTGTCCACTTCTCTACTCTTGTGTCCTGTCTGCACGCCTCACCTCTTTTTTACATAATGAATCCTTTCCAACTAGCTCAGCTTTCTGTCGTTCTAAGTCTATGTGAAGCTTAACCGATTAAATAACCACTATACAACTTACGGCGATGCGTACAATCGTGTTTACTTTCTACCTATGCAACGTGTCATCTCATCTAATGGTTATATTTATGTAACGCAAAGATCACGTCAGTTTTAAGGTCAGGTCACGTCGCATTTAAGACTTCTATACCCATTGTATTACAGTGGCACAAACTACAATATAATGGCCAATACCCATTCTAGAGGATTAGCTCAAAAAGAACAAACGCCCAATGGCCCCATACCGAGCCGCTAAATCATAAGAAAAGAAGTAAATCAAAGAACTGCGCCGTGCCGGAGACTATACAGGGTGTTTCACGTAACTTGAGCCGAACATTAAAAATATGGAAATTCTACGCAGGTGGACCGAACCAAGGTAATGTTTGCCATTGCTCGGGGTTACTCAGATTATTTTTTGCATTCCGCTTAATTACATAATTAGCCCTAATTAATTAATCAATTTCTCAAATATTATAATTACATGGAAAGGGTCAATGACAAAACTGTGGAGCAACATGAAAAACTTCTGATACAGCTTTCTGTTGTTCAATAAGTGCAACAAAAGTGTGTTTCCGAGCGTGAAAACAGCCAGGGAATACACGGAAATTGCCGCGCTAATGGGCGCTCGAGGCACAGCACCCCCCTTCAATATACACAACATCCATAGCGAAAAAGTATAGTGTCTGCAGTACGAAATGTACTACGTGGTATGCATAAGATTGGATAAGCATGCTCCTTTTCGTTACTTCCCCAGTTTTTCTTTCTTTTTAAAGCGAAACTTTCTTTGCACCTTCCTTCGACTTTCCCGCTACTACTACTACTACTACTACTACTACTACTACTACTACTACTACTACTACTACTGCTGCTGCTGCTGCTGCTGCTGCTGCTGCTGCTGCTGCTACTACTACTACTGCTGCTACTACTACTACTACTACTACTACTACTACTACTACTACTACTACTACTACTACTACTACTACTAAAAATTATGGGGTTTTACGTGCCAAAACCAATTACTGATTATGAGGCACGCCGTAGTGGGGGACTCCGGAAATTTCGACCACCTGGGGTTCTTTCACGTGCACCTAAATCTAAGTACACGGGTGTTTTCGCCATTTCGCGCTACTACTACTACTACTACTACTACTGCTACTACTACTACTACTACTACTACTACTACTACTACTACTACTATTAATATTACTACTACTATTACTATTACTACTACTACTACTACTACTACTACTACTACTACCACTACTACTACTACTGCTGCTGCTGCTGCTGCTACTGCTGTCTGGTATACTGCGTCGGGGGTGGTTCAGAGCGTGTCTATACATGACAGGAACTAGTCAGAGAGGAAAGGTGACGCGAGAAACTCGTTTGGACCCCACCACATCGAATAGACACCACATCAATGTACTGTGGAGATCCCTGGGCATCGCCACTTTAGCCTCTTGACAGCTGCAATTTTACGTGACCCCTGTCAAAAGCATAGCAGAAACTTCAGCGCTTCCCTTTCTACTAACGTGCGACTCCATAGAGGACGTAGATAGAACTCTAGAGAGGAGGGAAGAGAAGAGGCAGTTCCCATACAAGGGGAGGAGGGGAAGGTGACGTGAGAAGGCAAGGAGACCCTATACTAATATATGACAGCGGTTGCGGGGAAACTGGATAAGCTTAAGTTCAAGGTACGGTGCAGTACGTTCCTGTTATTTCTGAAAAATAAACCCCATGCAAATATGTCAAGTGGACAAATTAAGCAAGGCGTGCAGAAGCAGAGCCGCATTAATTAAAGCGCACCGCAGGGTACAGGCGACACTACGGATGCGGTTGACCGTCAAATCGACACATCTTTAGGCTGCTTCACATGGCGCGATTGGGGCGAAAAAAATCGTTCTGCCGCGCACGTCGGAGAGCGATTTTCGCTTACAGCTTTCACATGCGTTTGCGGCAGCGCGATATCCGTCGCAGCGATGCGCAAGGTTGCCTCCTGCTCACAAAGTATCCATGCCTGCATCGTTAAATAAAAACAACACGGAAACTAGTCAAATATTCGAATTTTCCTATTTTTATTCGATAATAGAATATGTAAACCATTTTTAACGTTTAAGGGGGTTGAGACTGTCCGACAGCTTGCAGATACAGTGAGTGAGGCACTGCACAATACCGCAAGTATGAGCGCGCGGCTTGTGCGGCGTCGGTGGGGTGGTTCCGTTTAGTACACTCTAGTTTCGTTGTTACTATGGAAGCCGCAACTATTTTAGAGCGCAGCTCTTTGGCGTCCGTTCCTGGGTTTCGCGTCGTCGTCGGCGTTGTCGGCCTCGTAACCAGCTCCGCCCCCCTTCGCTGGAGTGGGAGACGAAGGACGCGAGCCGCGAATGGCGGAGACCAATGAGAGCGGCCCCTTCAGTGACGTGCGCGCGCGATGCTGGTGTCATGCGGACCTTCCTTAAGGCCAAGATATAGTCCGGCGTTCTCGGCGCGCCAGGCCGCGGCAGGCGAAGTGGGATACGCTGCGCTAGCGACGCCAGGGGTGAAAGAAATTTGCTCCTCTAGAGTTCGGCGTGCGCGCGCAGCTCGAGGCTGGCGCCATCTGTGCGTCCGGGAGCGCAATTTCAACGCCGCGGCGAACAGCTGTTTACATGGCGCATGCGCGTCTTGCATATACCCTCGCCGTTCGGGTAGCGCGCGCGCTTCTCGTTCCGCGCGCTGTTTGTGCGCCTAAAACGAAAACTTTTGAAAAAAAGAACAGGGTTTTACGTGCGAAAACCACTTTCTGATTATGAGGCACACCGTAGAGGAGGACTCCGGAAATTTCGACCACCTGGGGTTCTTTAACGTGTACCTAAATCTAAGCACACGGGTGTTTTTCGCATTTCGCCCCCACCGAAATGCGGCCGCCGTGCCTGACAGCCAGAACATCGCACTCATATTGCTCGTACTTCGGCTACGTCAAAAACGGAAGCGGACCATGTACATGCGAAAGCTATTCGACAAGCGCCCTCAACTCGGCGACTACCACCAGCTAGTACAGGAGCTGCGAAATGCAGCTTACCTGTGGCGAGACCACACTGCTTTCGTATAGCTTCCCACGCGTTGTTCTTCCGCTCTGTGTCGCGGTAGTCCATGCGTTTCACATCGTGTACACATGGATGGTTGCTAATCGCTTCAAACAGGCGTCCTAACTAGCGCTGTCATCACACACGGATGTTGAAAAAACCACAGCCGCACTGTCAGTACGCGCACCGCAGGCCGCCATTCTGCCTTCTGCTCGCTGCCGCTACAGCGCGCAGTGCATTCTGGTCTAGCGTCAGCCGCGTGAAATAGAACACGCTCTATCTCCGCGCCGGCGGCGTTGAGTTCGCCAAGCGCGCCTGGGCACGCCGGCTACGCCGTGACGCCGAACTGTAGAGTGCGCGTTTTTCACCGACGTCGCTTAACCGCGACGCGCGTGGCCGCGCGCGCGTTTATATCTTGCCCTTTACGGCTCGATGCGCACTCGTGTCTGGTCTCAGCCGATCCGCTCGTTTCGTACTATCGTCTGCTCGCGCCAAAGCTCTCGCCCGCGCCTGTTTGGTTCTGTTGGGTCGGTCTCGTTCGCGCTTGTTTTGGTTGTTATTTCGACAACAAACGGTTATAAATATCCCTCGAGGCCAGCGCACCTTCCACAACTTAATGCGGTGAGTGTCAGACTCGTACCAAGTCGAACATATATCAGTCTATTTCTCCGACCACAAAGCTTCCTTCATGACTGTCAAGAACTGTTAGTGGAGTCTTTGTTAAAGGAATACGTGTGAAAAATAAAAAAAAAATTCTGTGATAGCGCATACATGTGTTGCTCGATTTCTTTGCCTCAATCTATCGAAAAGGTGAAACAGCTTATTTACTGCGCTCAAATTTCGCATTAGGAAGTAACGTAATCGTCGGTAATTTTTTCCCTGGATGAGTATTTGCTTTTGCAGAAGAACAAACTACCGTTGAGTGTGCATGTACATAAGCAGCTGATGAAGAGGTTGACGACGGCGGCAATCAAGTGGGCACGTGCCTTTATGTTGAAGCGGCGTCCTTCTCCCGATCTGGATAGCGTGCAGCTTCTCCTTTCAAACGAATTGTGTGAGCGAAAGAAAAAAATGTATGAAGCTCCTAAGCCGCAAACGCTGGTGGGTACGCATTAAATATAGCTAGAACTGACGCGCGACATTGTTCCACAGAGCTACCAACGCGCGGTGAAACACACATTGCCCCTCCCACATCGCGCCGATCGCTGCGACTTAGCGACGGCGCAACCAACTTGTTGGAATCCAGTCGCGGAGAGCCCACGACGTCGCGGCGGTCGCTGAGCGACGGAATTCGCCGTGTCGCTGACTGAAAATCGTGCCATGTGAAACAGCCTTTTGCCCGCCGCGGTAGCTGTGCGGCTATGGCATCACTCCAGGTCGCGGATTTGATCCCGACCGCGGTAGCCGCATTTCGACGGGGCGAAATAGAAAACGCACGTGCACTTAGGTTAGGGGACACGTTAAGCAACATCACGGAGTTAACATTAATCCGGAGACCGCCACGACGGCGTGTCTCATAATGCGATTGTGTTTTTGCCATCTACAGCCCCAAAATCCAATTCAAGTTTAATACTTCTGCCTCGATGCAATGTGCCTTGTGAGGCAATGACAATGGTCAACCTCTCAGAGGTTATGAAATATGGCGCACAACAACGCCTCAAGCAAACACCTATCCCTGTGTGCTGTGTACTACGGAGACAAACAGCAGTGGTACGCGCAAGGTAATGTTTACCATCAACTCACCACTCTCCTGTTAGACTAAACGTTGAAGAAATAAAACATTCGCTCTCAACATCACCGCTAGTTATCGTCAATCAAAGCAACCAGCATAGAAAGTTTTGCTTAGATCGATTCCCACAGTGCGTGGGATCTGCATAATTTTATTTTCTTTATCTCTTCTGCGCGAGCAACGGTCAAAGCTTTGGAGTACCTGGCTTGTTGTTGAGTGAACATGCATATTCATAACGAGTATTTTTCTCCGAGTCGATGTCATTGCAGAAGATTGACGACTGGCACAAGCGCAATTTATGCACGCTCTGCGTGCAAGTAGACCTGCACACTTTGTTAAGGCCACCCGAGTGCTCCACTAAAGCTCCAAGAAAAAGTGATACCATTGCGACTACGAATTTCAACGTATACTGGCTTGTATCACCCTTATCCTATGCAATACGCTTACCACTGGTCACAGGCAAATCGAGCAGCAAACGCCAAATTACCTTTTCCTGTGCTTCGTAGTGTGCTGCTGAAGTATTCTAGACAGAAAAGCCTGTATATGCGTGATAGGGCGCGCAAACCGAAGGGGGAGAAAGCCTGGACGTGGAGATGGGTAGGATGGTGAATGGATAAGCTTACTAGCAAAGTGGCAAGACGGCTGACTCAATGAGGCATGAATTCTTTAGGCATGCTTTCTCGGAGGAGTTCCACTGGGAAATCGGCTTGATGCGTGGCGCGCTGAGCGTGTTCTGCGTTTGGTGGCAGAAAGAGTGCTTTTGCCACGTGCCACATAATCAGAGTCACAGCCAGTCACGCCAGTTATTCGTTTTTAAAATGAGGTGGGGAGAAATAGGAAACCTGATCAAAGAAAAACAACGATAAAAATATGCGTATACAAGAGGAACGGTGCACGGAAGTTCTTCCCCGGATTCTTTTTGCGCAATATATGATGTAGTTTGGCTCGTACCCGTGAGCCGTTACCTCTCCAAAGGAGAGTTACGGGCCTAGAATTATCCGGAGCACTCCTGCGCTCGTATCTATTTTAGCATTATGTACCAGACGCACGCTTGCGCTCCCTTCCTCCTAATCCACCAATGCCCCCAGCCCCCGTACACCGCCAATCCCATTCTCCTGCTCGCTCACAGCGTATCCACTGCTGCGCGCAAGTAAGCACGCATCCTTTATAGGCACATGCGCCATTCTTTCATCTTAGGGATATTCTCGGTCTTAATTCACGATTCACGAGATGCACTTGAAGTGTGCAGTAAAAGCGCTATCTGATTCAGTGCACATGCTACAAGAACCCGTGTACTCCACAACTTTTTTTCTGTCACTCGGTCGGCCTGCACGATTGCAGAAAGAGATTCCGAGCTAAGCTAAGCAGATCAGGGTCATTGTGCTGCACGTGTTCAAATGGGGAAGTGTACGTAGGGGTATTTTGAACACAACGGGCGTCGCTATGACAACGAAGCAACATGTATTTTTGTCACCATTTTTGCTATGCAGCAGCAGCAGCACACATGCACATACATACGCACCTCCGCACACACTGTCACACCCGCACACGCACCTTCCACACACTCACGGAAACACTCACACACGCGCATGCACGCACACGCACGCCACCGCTGGCACACTCTCACACTCACACAGACACACATACACACACGCACACAGAGACACATATAGACACACACACTCTCTCTCTGACACACACGCACGAACCCCACCACTCTCACACACGGGCACGCACATGGACCCCCCATACGCAATCTCACGCTCACACAAACACTCACCCACCATACACACACAATCAAACACACATACATACACACGCACACAGAGGCACACAAAGACACCCTTTCACAATCCTTGACACAAACACGCATGTACACGCGCCCTCCAACACGCACTTTCTCTCTCACACATGCACAATCTCACGCTCACACACACACTCACACACACGCGCCCACCGTACACACACAATCACACACGCAGACACGGAGGAACAGAGGCACACAAGCTCTCATACTCCCTCTCTCTCTCTCTCACGCACACACACACACACACACACACACACACACACACACACGCACACACACACACACACACGCACGCACGCACACGCCCACACACGCACACACACACACCATACATAGACAATCACACACACAGACACGCTCTCACACTCCACCTCCCCCCACACACGCACGTACAAGAAGCGCCCCACATGCACTCTCACTTTCACACACGCACGCGCACGCGTGCGTGTGCGTACGTGTGTCCCTCTGTCTCTCTCTCTCTTTTTGTGTCTCATGTACACACACATGCACGCGCACGCACAAGCACCCCCAAACACAAACACACTCTCTCACACAAACACACATGCACGCACATGCACTCTCTCTCTCTCTCTCACACATGCGCGCGCACGCACGCACATGCACCCCACACTCTCTTACACACGCACGCACCCCTCACACACTCTCACATTCACACACACACACGCATCTCCCCACGCACACTCTCACACACTTACACACACACACAAGCACCCCTCAAACACACACACACACACTCTCTCTCACACACACGCACCCCCAAACACATCCACTTTTCCACTCCCTCTCACATACGCGCACGCACACGCACCCTCACGCACTCTCTCTCTCTCTCTGACATACACGCACGCACGCACCCAGACCCCCACACACTCTCTCCATCTCTCTCTTACACATGCACCTCCCCACGCACACTCGTAGACACTCACATACATACACACTCAAACACACACGCACCCCACACACTCTCTCTCTCTCATACACAGACACACAGGCGCGCACACGCACCTACCACGCACAATAATACACACTCACACATACGTACACACTGTCACACGCACACAAACTCACACACACACACGCCTGCGCACGCACCCCACACACTCTCTATCACACACACACGCGCGCACGCACCCCCCAAACACAGACACTTTCAGACATGCGCGCACACGTACCCCACCACACTCTCTCTGTTTCTCACACATACGCATCCCCCCACACATACACACGGGCACGTACGGGCTCGGTCTTCCCCCACACGTAACCCCCCCCCCCCCCCCCCACATATACTCACACACAAACGCACGCAGACGCACACGCACACCCCACACGCACACTCTCGCACTCAAACACACACAGACGCACATTCGCCCTCAAACGCACCAACACACACGCACACGCACCCCACAGACATTGTCGCGCGCAGTTTTCGAAATATTTAACTCGAAATTCGGGCATCAATTGGAACTTAGTGATGCAACAGTTCGTGAATGCGCACTATCTGTCTTTTCTTGATGGTTCACCATTATTAAATGAGGTGACCCTGAGAAAGTAGGCCACTAAACGGCCGGTTAACCTTAATCTTACAAAATAAACTACAGTTACTCAGGAATGGAAAAAAGAACCATACAAAATCACGGAAAGAAACAAAGAGAGAAATACGAAATAGTGCAGAAATTAAACATTACATAACTGAGTCATACGCATAGTCAGAACTCGATGTACCTTCAACACTCAAACGTACCGTCACAGCGCTCGTTTCCAGAACAGTCACTATAGCTGCATAGTCACTAGATAAAAAAGTAAAATTGATGTAATGAAGCAGACGAGGACAACCGAAGCGCAAGTAGGATCGCCAACGCGGTGCCCGAAACAGTGCTCAACCTGAACCAGTGCTCCTCGCTGCGGACCTTTCTGAATTCATGGCCCAGGCCCACTAAACCTCTTTTCACACAAAACACCACCTTTCACACACCAAAGAATACAGCACATCACACGAAATACTGCATGTAAAACATTACAGTATATTCCGCTCAAGAAAGCAACAGAGATGGGTGCAAGTGTGTGTGTGTGTGTACACTGTCATACTCTTATCGTTCTCCATTACACTTTGTCTCCCTAAGTTTCGGGACTTTAGTCACAACCTACCGGCATTACGGTGTGTCACAAAATTTTGGGTTTATCTATGTGATTCATAATTGTCTCTTACACGCCGCGGAGGCTTAGCGACTATACTGTTGCTCTGCCAAGCACGAGGTCGCAGGATCAAATCCTGGTCGCGGCGGCCGCATTTCGATGAGGGCGAAATGCAGAAACGCATGTGTCCATGCATTGGGAGCACGTTCGAAATTCCCTAGTAGTCAAAATTATTCTGGAGTCTCCCGCTACGGCGTGCCTCATAATCAAATCATGGGTTTGGAACGTAAAGCCCCAGAATCGAATTAAAAAAAAAAACGAATTCAACAAAGCCCCTACCCCTGATGTACAGATGCAATGCGATCGCGTTCGTACCTGAGTATTATTATTGCGATTTTGCGCAACTCCGACAAGAAATTTGTACGCGCTCGTAAATGGACATGAACAGTGGATGCTTCAATAGCTTCGGAGGTTATACGTCCCCTTGTAATACCTCCAAAGGCGAGCGAAAAAATACTGAACATTGGTGCAGCCTTCGCGATCGCGACGCCCACGGCGTAAGAAGTGCGTACGTACGACTACGCAAAAGAGGAAACGCAGACGCCACGCTCGCTATATTCATTTGTGTAGCTGTGTATATGCAAGTGCAGCTGCCACGCTAGCTCCCGCGATTCAATCCGGATATAGCGAGCAGCGAGGACGCAGAAAGTCGTTCATTGCATGTTTAGGGCGGGGGGGAGGGAAGGGGGGAGTCATTTTATTTCCTTGAGCCGAGGTTGTTTTAAACGCGTGGGAAAGCACGCGCGACATCTCCTAAAAACAATATTTGTGTGCAGTCAGACCGAAAAATACGAGCCTTCGACATAACGCGACATTTTCCGAATGCTTCGAAGATAATCCGCTTACTTTTGTTGCCATTTAAGCTTCGATATAGTGAGCGTGGCGTCTGCCACGCTCACTTATTGAAGCGTTGAAAGACGAGCAAAACTTAGGTCGACGCATAAGATTTCACTTTGCAGTATACTAATTTGTAGTTGTTTTCAGGTCTTAAGTGGTTGCAGTATACTAATTTGTAGTTGTTTTCAAATCTTAAGTGGCAACAAAAGTAAGCGGATTATCTGCGAGACATTCAGATAATGTCGCGTTATGCCGGAGGCGCGTATTTTTCTGTCTGACTGCATCCAAATTTTGCTTTTAGGAGATTTCGTGCGCGCTTTTCCACGCGTTTAAAACATCCTTAACTCAAGGAGAAGAAAAAAATGGCTGTGGCTTAGCTAAGGTTAAGCCCAGGATGCGAAGCATACTAGCCTTTATTTTAGTTGTTGAACCACTGTTTAGCCTGGTGAACTGCTGTTGCTTGGCTATATTTGGTTCGGCTAGACGAAGAAACAACTCACGCGTTACTCTGCTTCGCCTTCAAGAGTGGAACGCGACAGCGTTCCCGTCGACCCGCCAAGGGGTGTAAGACAATGGGCTACGGCGCAGCGACTACGCGCCCCGCATTGGACGCGGTGAGCGTCGAGCAACGCAGCGTTCGGCGCGGCAACGAAATGTGCGCCTGAGCAAGCGACGCACGCCTGAGCCTTAGAAACAGCTCGTTTCTAAGGCAACACCGCATTCACTAGAGGCGCTTTTGTACCGCTTTGAAGCATCGTACTCGTGGCTCAGTGGTAGCGTCTCCGTCTCACACTCCGGAGACCCTGGTTCGATTCCCACCCAGCCCATCTTGCAAGAGTTGAGCCAAAGCCACCTAGAAAATCAGTCTCTGTAGCACGCCGCAACCTTCGCTTCTCATTCCAAAGAGCAGCTCTGTCTCCAGGAGGCATCTCACCTCGTGAGTGTCTAGCAGAGGCAAGCGCAGCTGCTTATATACCGCCGCGACGCCGCGAGCGACGGCGCGAGTTGGAGCCCCGTTTCTCCTCTGTCGTGACGTCACGGTGTCACGTGGTATTGAAGGCGACACCGCCGCGCCTGACGAGCTGGGTTGAACTCTCGTAATATGCTTCGCATAAAAAAAAGAATAATAGACCCGCCCTTAAAGATGCAACGAATGACTTCGTGCGTCCCCGCTGCGCACTATGTCTGGGTTGGTTCGCGTGCGTGAGCGTGGCAGCTATGCTTTGACCGGAGCTGAATGTGAAGCCGCAGTGCAATGGCGGCACGAGGCGGCCGAATTGATGCGGAAGCCCTCCGCTATATGGGCGTTTTTGCCAGTCGTTAATTAGATATTCATCAAGAGCGATGGGAATGCTGTCACCACATGTACACATGTATATGAGGACTATTATATGCCGTGTTTTATTTTTTGTACGCCGCATAAATCCCGGCCACGGCGGCCGCATTTCGATGGGGGCGAAATGCGAAAACACCCGTGTACTTAGATTTAGGTGCACGTTAAAGAACCCCAGGTGGCAGAAATTTCCTGAGTCCTCCACTACGACGTGCCTCATAATCAGAAAGTGTGTTCGGCACGTAAAACCCCCCAATTTAATTTTTTACGCCGCATAAACTATTCTCTGTACCGGAAACTCGCAATTTCTGTGCCAATGCACGTGGTAGTCTGGAAAATACTTAACACCCTTAACATTTAACAAGGTTGTAAATTATTTTACCGTGTTTGGCACCAGCTAGCATGAACAGGCATTCATGTTGCTGTTACATGCGGATGAGTTGGAAGCAGCTTGCTACCGGCTACTTCGTCCATGGAGACCGCAAACGGACTGCAGATGGACCACGGTTCTGTTCTTCACGCAAAATTGTGGAGATCGCAATAGGCCAGGAAAGAAAATGCAGCGAGCCTCGCATAAAGGAAGACGCAAGAATCTCCAGAATTCTTTTAAATGGACCCTTGTCTCCAATTTAATCTTCCGCGTACATTGGATACCGTGGCCGGTACAATGTACTCATTCCTTTCGTTCAATTCTATTCCTTTCATATCATCCAGCGCTCATTAGTGGCCGATTCCGTCAATAACGTAGGCAGAGTGCAGCCGTATGACCACAGACGAAACATGAAAAGGAATAGCATTTGAATATACAGGGTGTCCCACATAATTGAGCCAAGAATTTAAGAATGAAAGGCGCGTCGGAAGCGAATTGAACCGAACGCATACTATTCGAAATAGCCTATAGTAACTCAGACAACTTTTTTTCTCCCTAAGTCACTAATTCATTAAGTTTAATTACCTAACCTTTTAATTATTGGCTGATCGAGGACCCTAAGTATGAACCGCAGGTTTGTAGAGCACCTTCAGAAGCAACCGATCGAGTTGTTTCCTTGACGATACGTCTCACGTAGTCCTTTCTTCCGGGTTGCAAAGAAAGCCCGCGAAATATGAAAAAAAGCCACGCGACGGAGCGTTTGCGCAGTAGTATGGTGCTGCTCTCAAGCGTGCGTTCGATTAACAAGGTCGGCTGCATCGTGACTGGTGACCAGGAAGCGGCAGGGTGTTCTTTATCTCATCGGCAGCGCTCGGCCAGCAGCACGCATTTTCGCCGTCATCCGACGAGAGCCGACCTCCTAGATAGCACAAGGCCGATGCCCTCTGATCCGTGACGTCATGCTACCTTGCCCGACTGCCATAAAACCTAATGAGGGTGCTGTCGAGTAAGCCGCGATAATTTTGACGTCACAGTTTTCGCCACGCCAGGCTTGGCATTGGAAATTTTGGTCCAAGTAGCATGATGCCATAAAGCAGAGTGCACATGCCGGCTATCTAGAAGGCGCTGGTTTAGCCCAGTAGGTGTGACACTCGGCTTCCGAGCATAGAGTCGAAACTCGCTACCGCCAACGTTTCTCCTTTCGAATTTATTGTTTCTTTATATATTTTCTTTATGGCGATTACCGAGGCGAAGTTAGAACGCAGGCGGGAGCTTGCGCGGACAAGGAACGCGCGGATAACACAGGCTTCCCAGAGCGAGAGCGAGGTTGACGTGACGTCTCGACGATGCCCTCTCCCCTCACGGAACATCTGGCGCGTAGCGTTCACGTATCCCCTTTCGCCCGCTCTGCTCCGTCGAGGCGGGCATATGCGACGTGCCGTCGGAGCCAACGGGAATTTAGGTGCCGTTTCGCTGCTACAGACGCCGGCTTTTTCGCTCAATGCTTTCCCTTCAAAAGATGGCACAAGTGCTTTCCTGTCTTTTTTTTTTCTGTGTACGCTGTTTACAGCGCGCACTTATACTATAAATAGTACCTACCATTTCGTCCGGTTCGGAATCACTAAATGAAAGTTACTCAGAAAAGAAAGAACACTCCCTGAAAAGGTGCAGTAAGCATCCTCAGGTGAGTCAGCAAATGTGAGACGCCAGCGTTGCTGTGCAGCATTACTAGCGTCGAGCAATGTTTTCGCGTTGGAACGCGCTGTCCTTGCTTTCTGCACCGAGCAAGACATGCGCGGATGGGTTGCACTCGAATAGCTCACGTGGTTTTTTCTCGGTACTTTGTAACCACTGCGTTAATGAACTCCGCACTGTACTTGCTCATTAACGACCATAGTGCATACTCAAGTGAAACACGGACGCGCGCTGAAATACGATGGGGCTTCCTGCATAGCACCGCGCCATACTTTGAGTTCATTAGACATTGAATGCATTATACATGTATTTTTTTCCCCTGGCACTTACTCGCGTAGCTTAACGGGAACTTATTCGCCACAGTAGCCCCGTGGCTCTGACCCTGGGCTGCTGAATTATAGGTCACGGGTTCAATCTTGCCCGCGGCGGCCGCATTTCTCTGGGGGCGGAATGTAAAAACGCTCGTGTACTTTGATTTAGCTGCCCGTTAAGAAATCCCACATGGTCAAAATTGACCATGTGAGGTTCTAACTCACACACACGCACACACGCTCACGCTCACTCTCTCTATCTCTCGCGCGCATGCACACACATCAATGCGGAATTTTTATGAGCAGTTCAGCAGCGGTGGCGCGCATACGTATTGCCACTGCTTCGGACACATGCTAAAGGAGCCCACCCCTTTCATTTCACTGGCGTTCGATATCTGCTGACGTAATCCAGAGTCGTATCTAACGGGTAGTTTCATTCTTTTTCGCGTGATGATACTCTCTAGAGCAAACACACACGCGTATTTCAGGGCATCCAGGAAGGGGGCGTTGTTGAAACGGTCGTGGCTCGTGTGGCATGTTGCCAAACCAGAGAGCTGTGCACGTGAGCGGCGCTCAAAAATGGCTGCGAGGTCTAAGAGAACGAAAATGGCGAAGCCATTTCGATAGTGGAGCGAAGATGCCAGAAAAAGCAAGAATGGTGCGTCCAGCCAACCGTGCAAGGGCTGTCGGCAGGACCTCGGCGCGGTATGTAGAAATAAATCACGGATGACGCTTAAAGCCTGTTTTTACGAGAACTTGCCTCTCTCGTGCCTCTCTTAGGCTATGCTGCGCCTAGCATAGGATCGTACACTCGAACGATATACCGGCAGGAATGTTTGCATCACTTGGTCGTTGCGGCCACACCAAAGCTTACCAGAGTATGTAATCGCTTTCGTTTCGACAATGTCGTGGCATCCTCAAATAACTCGTTCCCAGCACAGTCTGTTCGGGAAAAGAATAGCACATATTTCGCTTTTTTTCCTCACCCTTTCTTTATGATGTTTCAACTGACCATACCTGAAGTTGGATTTGCTGTCGATGTTTTTTAAAAACTGAGATCGATATCTAAGCGGCTTCTTCTTGTTTAGAGTACTTCATAGCATAGAAATCACCTCCCTCGTCTTCCGCTCATTCTTTCTTTAGGTATGTATTGGTCCTCTCTGAGCGTAGAGTCACCAATCAAATGTGCAGCTCCTTGATATCGACAACAGTCAAGAAAAATTGAAACTGCGCCGTTTTGTTCTTTCCTGTTCACCTTGCGATGAAGTTTTGAAATGGGTGTGTTCTTACTGAAGGAAGATGGTACCGATGTTCGACCTGCCATGCAGGAATAATGACGCCATGGGTGATGCCATATGTATGAAAATGCAGTGCAGAGTGAAGAAGGTGTAAGGACGATGCACGCAATATGCAAGAACAAATATCAAACCATTCAATGTCATGTAATGAGCTGATCGGCATTCTCCAGCGTTGGCTGGTTGCTAAAGCAAACTTGTAGACAAGGAAATTGAAGCACCGCACAAGTCAACGCGAGCACATACGGATGAATCAGATACTACAAAAGATCCAGCGTCTGTGGAGCTAGCATTTAATTATGTGAGTGCTAGAGTGAGCAAAAGTGGGAGTAAGGAGGTCACGAGGTATAGTCTTTAGACCTGCTGGGGTGGAGGCTTCCTGTGGAATAAATTAAATTCTGCGGTTTTACGTGCTTGAACCACGATGTGATTCTGAAACACGAAGGAGTGGGGGACTCCGGATTAATTGTGGCCACCTGGGGTTCTTTACGCGCATATAGGTGTAAGTATACACGAGTGTTTTTGCACTTCTCTCCCATATAAATCAGATCGCTGTGGCCCAGATCGAGCCCGCGACGTCGAGGTCAGCAGCGCAAGGTTTACTCGAGCCTTATGCTATGTTCACACTACGGTCGTAACGCGCGTAACAGCTCTTTTGGCGTATCGAACGTAACGGCTGTAAAACACGTTACGGCAGTTAAGCCGGCACCTCTGTTCACATTTACTGCTGCTTAAATTACGGCTTTTACAACAGGCCAATCAAATTTGGAGCTGCAGAATCGACGTCACCAGCGGTCCAATATGGCTCCTGCCAACATGCGAGCGCTGGCCGAGATCGAAGAAATTCACGCTCAAAACAAACTTATAGTCATGTATTCAATCGCCCAAAGACAACGAAGGCGACGCAGAAGGGTTTGGGTGCGGCAAGTATTTCTCGACAGGGCCGTGGACGGCGATTTTCACAACCTTATCGCCAAGCTCCGAGTTGGTGACGCTGCGATGTTTTATAACATCATGCGCATGTCGCCCCAGCAGCTCCGCTTCCTTGAAAACCTAGTGAGACCACTCATCGAAGTTCGGAGCACGCATCTGCGGCCATCGATTTCCTCGGCGGATAAACCAGATGAACTGAAAACAGTCTCGCAAGGCGCACTGCAAAAATTTTCACGAACACAGCCAATCGTGCGCACGGAATGGCGGAATGGCACTTCCCGCGCCCGGAGCTGTCTGCAGACGGAATGACGGAAGTGTCGTCACCGGTTGTTGAAAGACGAAAGCTTATCGATCATTGGTTGTGTCGCAACGGTCGTAACATAACAGTCGTAAATGTTGCCGACCCTTTAACACTCTCACCCACGATTTTTGCGAGAATTGCGCACGTTGGTACCTTTACGTTCGCAGTCTGAACTAGACGCATACGCTTGTTGCGCTTCCGCTTACGTATGTTACGAAAAATCGGCGCCTTACGAACGTAGTCTGAACATAGCATCACAGTGGTTTAAACGCTGGTTTCAAGAAATAAATACTGGAAGATGAGTTTTTTCTTTTGCAACTTTTTACCCGTGCTATCCGCAGTAGTTGCGGTGATAACAAATAAATATGCGTAGATGTGAATTTGTAAAAGTTCAGCGGAGCAAGGGTATATATATGCATGATAAGCCACAATGCGAGCAGTTTGGTTGCGTGCGCTACGCGCAAAGCAAGTGCGCAGAAAAGATATTGCCGATTTAAAGTATAGTACAAGTTCCCGAAGTATTATTTCTTTTATGAACGTCCAGAAGTACGTAATGCCGTAATGAACATGATACAGTGATACCATCTTAAACACGTCTGTAAGATATTACCGGTATACAGAAAGAGCGCAAAGAGCCATTGCACGATTCTTAAAATTAGTTTTACTCATTCTTGCCATTAGGAGAGTAGGAAACAGAATGACGTGTATAGCGCTTGATGTTCGAATCTCCTAGTTCCATGGTAACTTGAACCTGAATTTGCACTTTGTACTGGACAGCTGGCAGTGATTATGTTGCTCTGAAGTATGTTCAAGAGGAGTTAAGCACATCGTAGGTTAGATCCTTATGGACTGCCACGCTGCCCTTAGCAAATTACAGAAAAGTGCCGCTGACCGCCCAGTTGTGCGTGGCATCATTGAGTCTGCGCGTATAGGTTTCGTTAGAAACGAAGAGGCCGATCGACTTGCTTCCATTTGTGCTCACGACGAATGTGACCACCCGGTAATATTGTGTAGGCTTGGCGACGATTGTCCGTTCATTCGTCGCTACCTCCTCAAACAGCAGCCAGACCAACGTGCGACGAATGTATCGTTTCCTCACCGCGTTAACGGTCGAGGCTTGTCTCGTCGTGCACTCTTTAATCAAGGGTTCAATATGTCCTGGTGTGTGAGCGTTCATACCGAGAAGGGCGTGTAGACAGTCCATCGGGACAGTTCTGCGACAAACCCGAGCACCTTATATTTGAATGTATTGACTTTCCTGCGCAGCTGCCTATGCTACGAAGGGACAATAGCCTATACTTGACCTGTGGTGTACGACCCTCGATGATTGCCTATGTCTGCGTGGTTGTGCTTTTCCCCGCTCGAGCCCTGCTTACTTTATTACAAGAAACTGATTTTCCTTGGCGAGGGACGACGTCTTATTAGTATTACCTGCATGTTTTTTTCTGTCCGCACTCGTGTGTTTTTCCGGTCTGTTCCGTTCCCACTGCCGCTCTTGTGTGCTTTACTTTAGTGTCTATGGCCTGTAGTCTTGTTCTTTCTTTTCTTTTTCTTCCCTTCTTCCCATCTTCAACTTGTGCTTCGATCCCCTCCTTCCTAAAGAGTAGGTCGGTGTTGTGGCACTCTCGGTGGCAATTGACAGCCTGCTCCCTTCCTTATTTTCCTCTTTGTTGTTTATTGTATATATGTTTTCATATCGCATAATAATAATAATAATAATAATAATAATAATAATAATAATAATAATAATAATAATAATAATAATAATAATAATAATAATAATAATCACAATAACAATAACAACAACAATAATAATAGTAACATTATAAATCGACCTAACTTTGATAATAAGCTTCCTGATATTGTTGCGCGAACTATCAGAACCGCTACAGACAAGTCACAACAAACAAGGCAACATTTGTCATAGCGCCCTATTAACTGTTGATTAACTGTTTTTAATGATTGATCAGCTGTCTGTAGCTAACCGTTTTTTGTCATCGTAAGAAACTGATTCGTCTCGGCGAAGAGTACATTTGACTTGTGTCGTTAGTTTTGATTGCATCTCGACTGACAAGCATTTGAATGACTGCGAGATCGAGTTCGCAATGGCCCATCTAGAACATGTAACGCTCAAGTTTCACGCCACATTCCTACCTGTACTGGACTACCAGTTTGCGGAAGTGGCCTTATTTCCGAACAACGACGAAAGTGATGCCGTAGTACTTCGGGAATTTGGAGCACTTCGAGCGAAGTTTCTCATGTCGGATGGATTTCGCAAAGAGGATTACCCTTTGTCTTAGTTCTGGCTATACAGAAGCTGGCTGGGAAAGGGCGGATAAGTATCAGGCAAAGAGGCCTCTACCACGGTATCCTGTTTCGAAGGCGGCCATCCCAGAAGCCAGCTCACGGGTGAACGTTTTCAGCGCCATATGAGCGCTTCGCGATTGCGTTACTCTTCTCCAGTGCTACAGCTCGACACTGAGCCTCGACATTTGCCGTGCTGATCGGTCAGGGCTGGGACATTGCAAAGTAAACGGTCCATCGGTTCTCCATCTTTGACGCTCAAGAAGCGATTTCTTTTCTATGCCCTAAACATTTTTTAGAAGCAATTTTGATGACTCGTATCACCATTAGCCGATGTTATAGAAGTTAAATTAATGAGGTAGCATGAAGAAAATGCTCCCCACAATTGATCTCCGAGCTAAATGGGATCAAAGTGAGGTAGATCTCTGATGTTGACGATGTTACGGCCGAATTCGATGCTGGGCGATTTCTCCGGTGTACAGTCTGTTTCGCGCAACTTGAGAAAACGTTAAAGACCTGCAAGTGCCACGTATAGATGGACGCAACTAAGGTAATTTTCTTAGCCCTCACTTCGAGATACTCAGACATATTTTTAATTGCGCCTAATTCCATAATTAGTATTATTAATTAACAAACTTCTCAATTATTGTAATTAGATGAAAAGTCTATGTTACTGTAGTTAGATGAAAAGTGTCAATGCGAAAATTGTAGAGCAGCAAAACTCCCGATACAGCTTTACGTTGCTCATTACGTGGTACATAGCGTTTTTTTCGAGCCTGAAAGAAGCACCCGATACATGCAAGATTGCCGCGTGACTGGCCGCTCGCAGCACTTTGCGTGTATTCGCGGGCTCCTTTCACGCTCGGAAAAAGCACCTTTATGTAGCCCATATTGAGCAACAGAAAGCTGCATCGGGAGTTTTTCATGTTACTCTACAACTTACTCATAGGCACTTTTCAACTAATTATAATAATTGGGGATTTGATTAATTAATTAAATATCATTGTGAAATTAGGCGGAATGCAAAAAAATAATCTGAGTATCTCCAAGCGAGGGCAGACAACATTAACTTGGTTTTGTCCAGCTACGTAGCATTCGCATATTTTTAAAGCTTGGCTCACGTTAACCGAAACACCCTGTATGTTCGCAGTGCAGTGCGATGCGATGTAGAGAGTCAGTGCGAATACTGTTGTTGGTTTGCATACGGCAGCACACGGCACGGTTTGTTTGGGTCAAAAGGAAGCTGGTTACAGTTGCTTGGTTCTCCAATGCGCCGCTTGCGTGTCCCGGCTTTGCTATGCACTTAGATTTCTTGAATATATGCAGGCGTTCCTTGATGGCCGCCACTTCTGAGGTATATTACTTGACAGTGGTGCTTTAATGCTATACGTCACTTCTTCTAATAGTCGTCGTTACACGACATACCGATTCGAAGATCCTTAAGCGATCGACAGACATCCGAATTCTGTAACTTTCCAATAAAACCTTGTCGAGCAATGTCCGGTGAGCTTGCCTAGACGCGAGAAAACATTCAGCCTCTCAACTTAGCTACTGGCCGCCGATGCGAAGAAAAAAAATTTAGAGCACGCTTAAGCTTTGCCTTTAAGAGTGGAACGCGATAGCAGTGAAAGATACCAGACTGCTTCTCACGCTTCCCGGCAACTGCAGCTTATGTAATCGTAATGTTTACCGGGAAACACTGGCGGCGAACGCTATGCACGAATGCGAGCTTTCTGGTGGAAACGCGGCCTCTTGCGTGGGCCGCGATGGATGGCTGAATGGATGGATGTTAGCAGCGTCCCCTTTGGAACGGGGCGGTGGGTTGCGCCACCAAGCTCTTGTTATTTTATTGCCTAATGTCCAATCTAGGTTAAAAAAAGAAGAAAAAACACGATGAATTCCCATAACCAAATTTTGTGACCCCCTATTGTGAACTTTGTTTTTGTAGGTCTCCGTTTTTTGTCGTTTCCCTACTTTTCTTCTACCACTCTTCCAATCGCCTCTTACTAATCTCTATTGCGGACATGTTTACTTTTCTCCTGCTATCGCTGAACCCAAGGGCTTCAAGGAGGCCAGTGGTGCCTAAATCCACCGCTGGGCAGATATCTTCACATTCTAATAAAACATCATTTCCCTAGGTTTACCGCAGCAAGCACATGCTTCGTCTTCCTTCTTATATCTCGCTTTATAGGTGCGTGTTCTAAGGCATCCCAATCTCACTTCGAAAAGTAATGAGCTTCCCCTTGAATTAAAATAAATTGTTTCTTTTCTGATTTCGTTTTTTCTCCTTAGTAGATACTCATAGCAGGTTTCTTTTCCATTGCCGCCACGCATGAGATTATTTCAGCCTCTCTGACATTCCGCTTGACGTTCTTTGTTGCTGTGTTGCTCATCATACGAGCCCCATACTTGCTCGAAAGCTTCCTAGTTCTTTTCCTCCACTGAGCAAGCGCCATTTGGAGGTGTTACAAAGATCCGGGTGCGCCTCTTTATGACCTTCGAGATTTGCGCGCGCCGGCGCGCACAAATAGAGAGGTCATGGCTGCTCTATGAATTTTAGAAAAACTGGAAAATCGGTTTGTGTTTGAGTATCCACGTAGCAGAATTATGTTTTCTCGTATATTCAAATTACAGTCCGACGCTGTCTTGTCTGTTGGTTGTGTGTAAGTCGTACTTTACGATTTTTCTGACGTATTTTACTTTGAGAAATTCATTTGGTTCAGTAACTTCTTCGCGCTACATGTAGCGCCTGCGTGGTTGGGTATGCGTAGTTCGGAATGATGTATGCCAAAACAACGGTCGACGCTAGACGCATGATGCCTACGCCGGGTTTTCTGCGAGACGGGGCCCTTAACGCTACCGCATGAACAGCCACCTCAAAGGAAGGCGCTGTATTCCGGCTGACGCCTTCTGCTCTCAGGATACCTTCAGTATGGGACTTCGTGTTGTGGTGGGCTTAATTGGGCTGGTTGATGACTTCGTGCACCTGAACCTATCTGTAGAAAGGCTTATAGCAAAATAGAGATCTCTGATGTTGACGATGTTACGGCCGAATAGAGCAGGTTCGTGAAACCCACACGGCGAACCAATGTAAGTGCCCGTCGGCGTGCTGACGTGCACACACACTCGCCGGTTAATGAACGGGTTCCGAGGTTTGCGCAAAGTTTATCTTGTATAGCAGATGTCAGTGAGTGGAGGGCCACAAGGAAGAGAAGAAATAAATCTAAGCTACGGCCGGTTTACTAACGAGGCTGTCGCGTTAAGGGGCCGTTCCGTGCTATTTCACTGCTGTGGACGCAAAATTAGAGCATGGCTCAGACGTTCACTGGTCCTGTTGCTACGGGGAAGGCACGTTTCGTGCAACCTACGTGTAGTGCGGCAAGCGAAAAACGCGACTGCATGCGACCATGAGAAATAGTTGAGCACTTGTAACACACAAATTGAGCAATTGCAACACATGCAAGGTAACGAACATACAGAAATTTACGTCGCGATGCAGGTCCTTGCATTGAGTGAATGAGAAACCTTTTATAACTAAATGACCAGTTGCTGGTTACGGCAGTGCCTAAATTTAACTCAGGTAGTTTTCGCCTCTCTATGGGCGCGTGGGAAAGGGCGATATCAACTGAAATGTTGCTACTAAGCGCTACTGCAACGCCTAAAAAATCATCTTAAATAATTTTTCTTCTCGCAAAAACAGAAGGAACTGCTGAGAAGCGGAGTGTTGTTGATGAAGGTGCCGAGCAGTTGGATTGAAATAAAAATAGTTGTTCGCAAAATGTTCGCAGCTATGTTGCAATCGGCTTCTTCACAAGCATTAAATTGTTAAATTATTAAAGATTGATAACACAAAGTGACATATAGGACCATTTCCGCAACAAATCAGTTTTAGTACACATACGTGGGTTAAAAATTTAAAATTAGATTCTGGGATCTTACGTGCCAAAACCGCGATCTGAATTTGAGGCACACTGTTGTGGGGGACTCTGGAATAATTTCTAACAACTAGGATTCTTTAACATGCACCAAATGCACGGTACACGGGCGTTTTCGCATTTCGCCCCGATCGAATTGCGGCCGCCGCGGCCGGGATTTGATTCCGCGCCCACGGGATTGGCATTGCAACGCCAACGCCACTAAGCCACCACGCCGGGTTACGTGGGTTGTTAAGAAAAATATTCACAACAAACGAGCACGCTCTGCCGTTTCTGCGATTAGACGCAAGTCAATAAAGCCCTACACATACAAGTTCGAGAGAGAGAGAGAGAGAGAGAGAGAGAGAGAGAGAGAGAGAGAGAGAGAGAGAGAGAGAGAGAGAGAGAGAGAGAGAAGGATAAACCGGAACAGTCAGCATAAGTCATCAATATATTCGCCACCAAGAGACATTAATTCAGAATTTAACATGAATACAATATCAATGATGAAAGCATAAAATATATAAATAAAAAAATATTGAATATGTTAACGCGATTTAGTACAAACAAAATGTGCTAAGTGCCGATACATAATCACAGTACAGCTCTCAGTTAAAATGCTTATTAAAGGCTTTTAGAGCAGACATCTGTAATGACGCGTTGTTCCATAGAGCAAGCAACCTCTAAAAAGATGCTCATCAAGGCGATTGTGGACCTCAAAGTATATACTTTTGCTACTCAAACTTAGGACAGCTTTTCAAAACTGATTCAGCGGTCTCCCACGCATTACGCGCACGCAAAACAAGGCGTAGCTGAACTACGCATATATACGATACAGAAAGCTGTCTGTACACACTGCTTCCAATCTGAGAAGACGAATCTAAGAATCCATATCGCTACCAGCTACAGCAGAGATCGGAAACTGTAAATGGGAGTCAACGCTATTAGAGAGTGTTCATAGAATCGGAATTAATTCGAAATACTTGGCTCACATACTTGCATGAGCTGCAGACTTATTTTGTCGCAATTTTGGGATAAGTCCTCGTCAACTGCTCTGGCACGACAGGAACAGGGGAGTTGTCGGCTCTAGTGTTTTTACCGATACCAACATGTGGAGGTATCCACCAAAGCTTTCTTTGGGACTCTGATGCCGTTGCAGCATATATTTTCTGTGAAATATGATATATGACCATTGTGCGAATGTTACACCAGAAAAAGCGTCATAAGCATTGAGGAGCCAACTTCCGAGTCTTCTAGAATTAAACTAAAAGCAGGCTTCGCGTATGGTTGACAGAAATCAGCGGTCAAAACTATTGCTTAGATATATGCTGCATTGAAGATGTGCCATGTGAAATACGGCACCTGTGGTGTACATCGATTGGGGGATTTACATACACGCATATCGATTCTGAAGAAGTCGCTGATGCGTTAATATAAAGGGGTATTTGCTTCCGTTGTGGTACTCTTGTAGATTAAAAGAGCTAACGTTTGAGCAAAACGGGCTTAAATGGCATTCCTGTTGTTCAGTACGACAATACCCGCATTCATCTGCTCAGGAGGAAAAAGTCAGAGAGAAGATGTGAATCGGCACTCCATTGCGCAAGGCGTATCCAGCTGGAACGAATTCTGTGAAAGAAACCAGTTTCAGGATATTTATTCCCAAAGTGTGCTATGAAATGCTTTAGAGGTTAAGTCATTTTTGCGCTTCAGCGCGTAAAGTGGAGTTTTGTTAAGGCAAGTAGAGAAAGAGAGTGAGAGCAAAAATCACCGCCCAAGCATTCCGTATACACAGATGGCTAACCATCGAAACTGAAGCGTGCGGCCTCGGTGTTAATCATTTGGGTTAATCCCGATGATACATTAAACGACGGCTTGGTAGGCTTTTGGATCCTCGGTATGCAGTTGCTGCTTGCGCTCGGCTGCACGAACCTGTTCTTGTGCCCCGGGTGGCAGCATCGGCACGGTAAAGACGAGCACGTTCCCGGTTCTACTCGCGGCGTTGCTGATCGAAAGCTGCCTGCTCCTCAGGAGTACGCATGACGCGGGGCCTACCCATCTCGGAATCAAAGAGAAACTGCTGTGCGAGCGCTCGGCTGCGACAGAGAGCAACGACGTCACTACTGGTGCAGCTAACTCAGCACCACCTAGATACCACAAGGTCTTTTCACTCCGAGTCATGAGGTCATGTTACCTGGCCCAACTTCCACAGAATCTAATGGCGGTGCTCCCGAGTAGGCAACAATGATGTTGACGTCACCGCTTTCATTACGCCAGCCTGGTCAATGCAAATTTCGTGCCAGGAAACGTGACGTCATGGATCGGAGTAAACAGGCCTTGTGCTATCTAGGTGGTGATGGCTGATCACGCGCTTCTCTTTCTTTCTTTTTTTTGCGCGCATGCGTATGGGCTTGTACCGGAGGAGTTTTCGGCGTACAGGCTACCGACAGATGGACGGATGGACGAATCGGCTAGCCATATGCAGCTTCCCTGTATATGGCTAGCTAGGGGAGGATGCCCGTGGTGGCTGAGCCTTCAGTCCAGGGCCTCTGTGGTGGTTGCAGCACTTTCGGGTCTGGCGATCAGCTTTCGCTGATCCTCCATGCCGAACTGCCCAACACCACTGTTCGTGCGTTGCGTTTCGGTTTGGGGCGTTGTTAGGGATATATTGGCAGACCCATGAAGAAGAACAGTGCATTTTTACCACAAGTCTGACGGTGCATTGCTCGAAATCAATGCAACCCACACAGTTCGTTTCAGTGACTATGCCGTGCAAGTTCACGGGCTAAAATTCTTGAACTCCTATATTTGTCGTTAGGCGATTAGATTGAAAGTTAGGGATTTTACTTTGTTAATAAATCAATTATGCATTTGCATTTATTGTACAGGTAATATTCCCCTCTTTGAGAAATCTAGTTCGAGAACTAGAATTGGGCTATCTGCCACATAAAATAAAAATAAAAATTTTCTCGTAAAACAAAGAAACCTATTTTACCTCTTATTTTTATATTTTGAAAATATTACTAATCCCAATGACAGAGGTTCTTTCACAACATCAGTCATAAGATCAACATCACTCATACCAAAAGTTGACTACTCAGACACCTGCGTGATGGTTTGCTCGAAAGATTTATAAAACACCTTAGGGATTATATATATATATATATATATATATATATATATATATATATATATATATATATATATATATATATATATATATATATATATATATAATCAGCCTGGTTACGCCCACTGCAGGGCAAAGGCCTCTCCCATACTTCTCCAACTACCCCGTTCATGTACTAATTGTGGCCATGTTGTCCCTGCAAACTTCTTAATGTCTTCCGCCCACCTCACTTTCTGCCGCGCCCTGCTACGCTTCCCTATATATATACACATGGACATGGCTCAAAACATGGGGCTTCAATCCACGCTGTGAAGGCGGCTGGCCCGCGAAGCTGTGATCTCACCTGACACAATAGACCAATGAGACGTAGCCTTGAAATGTGTCCTGCCGAGCTTGAGCACGATGCAGGTTGTGCATATTGACATTGCCGTTCCTTTCGTCGCTCATCGCATTCACGCTGCTCTTCAGGCGTCCTAACTGTGCGTAGCTTGCTTTGGCCAGGAACCGCTGCGCCCTGCCTAGACGAGCACGACGCCGTTGTGCATATTAACGTTACCCAGTCGCCGCTCATCGTGTTCACGTTGCTCTTCAGGAGTCCTAACTATGCGTGACCTTTCTATAGCGCGGTATTTCCATAGACCTTTACATAAGACAAATGAAATCAGTTGCTAGGCGGGCTCTTCTACACATGCAAGTGTAGTGACGTCACTTCTTGCTTCGTATGCGACTGTTGCCGCTACTCGGCAACTGCAGTTTATGCCACCGTAATCTTTACCGGGGAAACGCTTGCGGCGAACGCTATGCGCAAAGGCGAGCTTTCTGCTTCTTTTTCTTTCATTCCTCCGCACGGCAAGCGCGGAAGCGAGCGCCATTCGGTGGTCCTGCAAGGAACCCAGCGGCCCACGCGGCGCGCGCCTTTCGCTGTGTTTGGTTGAATTGTCTCTCGACGGAGCCGAAGAAAGCACGTGATCCTAGTCATATACAGCTTCGCTGTGGAAACGATCAGACACCAGAAGGCACCAGAAATTGGCCGTGAGTTGAACGTTTTACTGAGCTATATATAGATGAGCCTGTATTACGCTCCAAAATGTGCACCTGGTAGCCCGTTTGATGATGGAGTTTTATTTATTTTTTTCTTCTAACCTGACAGCCAGCCAGTTGCTTTATAAAAGTTGCCACACTGTTTCGTTAGCACTAATCGATGCCTGCCGGAAGTGTGCGCTCCTGCAGGCTTATTAAAACGAAAGAAAGCATAAATAAAGTAACGGCTTGCATTAACACGTGATGCGCCACGCAGGCCAACATTGTTTCACATTTGATGACAATGCCTTGAAGCGCCTGCCACAGCATGAGGTGTCGGGAAAGCCTCAGCAGATTTTCTTTTCGCCTGCGCGTACGCAGAGCAGCAATCAACCCATGCTTTTTTCTCTATCTGATACCCTGTGCGATGATGATGACGAGGGGTGCTTAATGACACGAGGGTCAGAGATGGCCAAAGAGTGCCCAGATACAATATCTCTGCTTTCCCCACGTAATTGCCATGCATATATATTTCTATAATAATTATGCCTGATCTTCAATGTGCACCTCCATAATCATTTGGTTTAGTTTGTATAATCACGTTACGGAGTGCATGGAAAACAACTAATGGCTCTCTCGTCACGGCTTCGCTCGAACGCTGGCTGAAGCGGATGCCGTCAGCCTTCAAAGCTAGGTCGTGTTCTCCTAACGGCCCTGAAACGTTGTGAGAGCCACGAAGCGTGCCGAAGCAGTCAGTGGACCGCTTCCAAAACAGATACCGCAAGAATTTAATGGCATTTCTTCCCGCGGGAAAGGAGTAGTCAGCGTATTGGTGCTGGCAGTGGACGGGGTCATGGTTGTGTAGTTTTGCGCTATGCTTCATTATTAAGAGCCTCGTAATATCGAAATACTTGGATTATGGAAAAACTTGCTGCGACCGAACATTCCGAGCGGATTTGCGCCTCGCTACTATAACTACACGCTCTATGGACAATGGACAGCGCCGAAACGGAAGTCCATATAGACACTCGTTTATTTGATAGTTTAGTTCGTGTGAAGAGCTTCGGTGTGATGATGATTAGACTATCTTTAACAGACGTTGAACGCATAGCATTTCCTGTGCAGAAAAACCTCCAAGAGTGAAACATTTAATGTGTTTAGGCTTTACTGCGCAAAATATTCAGCCTATGTGCGCTTCCATGCATTTGGCGCTTGTGCGCCAAATGCATGTGCATTTGGCGCATATGTGCGCTTCCCATGCATTCCAGACAGCATACACTGCCATGAAGAGGTCAGCAGCGGTAAAGACTGGGTATCGAAAGCTTTCCAAGCAACCTTTTCTACCTTTAATGTTATATAGTGTGAGCATTAATGCTGTTTGGCAAGCATTAGAGAAAGCGATGAAAATGCAACTACGTACGGGGCCTGGTAGCTACGGCGAGATATTTTGGCTTTAGTGCACTTGCAAGGTTTCTGCTTGGGAGCCGCAGCAGGACAGCTCTCTATTAGAGAGTTGTTCACACCGCTAATGCGATAGAAGAGGACGACCATAAGAACCAACTCTTGGTTTCCATAATTGTGACAAGTTCGAGTGCTACTGGACAGAGCTATAGTATGTGGAAGAATAGCACTTAAATACCATGCACAACCTGTAGCATCTCACTGTGTTTCCACTCCTGCTGAAATTAATTACCACGGTATTTTTTTTGTAAGACTCATTATTATGGATGGCTCGCTTTATGATCAGTTCTGGCCGGTAATCAAAATGTTGAAGGGTGTTTCCGAAGGTCAAGTCAAGTTTATTTACAACATGTACAAGGTACAGTGTTGAAGGCCACCCTGGCAAGAAAGCTGTAAACATACAGCTTGACGAGGCCAGGGGGCCACCACCAGGCAACATCAGCATCGCACACATCTGCAGTGCAAACAATAAGCTTTCGTAAGTAGCTGCAGTAATACAACACGTGGTACATGTCCACTTCCCTGGGCATGAATAGATCTTTATGCATACATAATCATTAAGAGCGCATTGAAATTCGGGTGTATAATGTTAGCGCCACGGAAATATATACTGTTACACTTTAAAAAATGAAGATTATTAAAAGCAATAAATTAAAGGAAGTTAAACAACAGTAAAAAATGTGCACGTGCAACTTAAAAGAAATGAAATGAATATACATGTGATGAGTACATTGTGAATAGGTATGAAAACCAACTAATTTACAAATTTTAAACTGTCAGGTGAAATTTATCAAAGACAAAGATATCGCGAAATATCGTCCGTGATAGAACCGTATCTCCATTTACACATTTCTGCAGTTGATTTAATTGCGCAGGTACGTTGTATGTCAGGGTTTGCATAAAGTAGTTCGTTCGATGGTGCCTTATCATCCATTTTTCCGATCCTCGTGTTACAGGGGTGCTGGGTCGTTCTAGGAGGGCTGACACATTTTTTAGGAATTGTATGGATTTGTTATCTGCAAATCGTGATTGGTGGTGGTGTATCGTAGCTTCAGGCGGGTTTAGCCTGGCGATCGAGGTCGTTGGTTGTTCCACCTGAGCTGATGTCACAATATCAGTGGAGCATGTTAATACACGTCCAACAAACCAGTGTTGCTTCGAATTCAAGAAGAAGGCGTGAAGCGGCAAATCAACGAGGCGCTATACTTTATTGCGGTTCTGTAGCTCGAGCCTGCTGCCTTGTTTTGCGCAGCGAGATGTCCCTGTCGTTATCTAGCAAACTTTGGGTGAGGGAGCGGCGGTGAAAGCGACAAAAGCATTATGTTTCGCAGAGCGCGTCGCACTAAATGTAAAAACGAAGTGCGGGGAGGGTTGGGGACAGTGGTTGGAGCGTTGACTTAGATGAGGATGTGCGGGCGCTTTCACAGCGGTAAAAAGAAAGAAGAAGAAGCCATATAGAAAGACGAAAAACTAGCAAACACGGAAATAGATGACGATTTTTGACGGCAACTTTCTTGAGGAAAAAAAAAACAAGTGTGAAAAATCTGAAAGTCAATTTATGACCAAGGCATATTGCGATTTTGTAGAAGTGAACGCTCTACGTCACCGAATTATAAAGAGAGAAAACGGTAAATATGAAAAAAAAAGTTATGATGAAGACTCAGAAATCTTTCTATTATGTTTGTGGTTTCGCGGAATTTGATATATTTACTTATACCATGTTCCAACGAGCGTTTTTTTTAATCTAGATGTCGCAGCGTCTGCTAAATTACCTGCGCGTTCGCTCTTTGCCAGGAAGCTAAATATAGCATCGCTTTTTTTATAACTTATGGGATTTTACGTGCCAGAACTACGATCTGATTAAGAGGCACGCCGTAATGGGGGTCTTGGAAAATTTTGACTTCCTGGAGTTCTTCAATTAACGTGCAACTAAATCTAAGTACACGGGTGTTTTCGCTTTTCGCCCCCATCATCGCTTTATTTAGCAACATCTCTACAGTCACAGACACACTTGAAAGTAGTTTTTAGATATAGATAAAAAGCACATGTCTGAATTCTATCTTCCATGCTCGGATACAGTGAAGCGCAGACACAAACTGTCTTATGGTAATGAACAATGCGTGAGTTTGCCGTCTTTTTACAAAAACAAAGAAAAAAGGGGGAAAAAGGGGAGAAGAGAGACGTCGGCCTGAAGGCACGGTGCAGGCTCCTCCTTTACACGTGAGAAACATAGAAACACTTCCGAAGTCACACAACATGATTAAATTTCGGGTTTACACCCCCCCCCCCCCGCCCCTCGAGTTGAAACTAAATAGCGTAAAAAAAGAGAAGCTACTTAACGCAACAGGGTGTCTACCAAGTTGACATTTCCAAATTCCCTGAGTTTTCCAGGTTTTCCCTGAGTGCTTTTGCAAAATTCCCTGAGTGATGCAGAACTATGTTTTTTGTCAAGACGAGCTGACCCGATGCTGTCACTCTCTAGTAAGCATATGAAAAAAATAAAAAACCGGCTTAATCCAATTTGAATACTAAGGAGCAGTGTTTATGTTATTCAAAAAGAGAATAGAAGGGAGGGCCTAGTAAAATGCACAGCGAATAAAATGTCTTCGAAAAAATTGCAAATCGAGTCGGACATTCTCAAATACGAATAAAAAAGGAGATGCATATAAAAACAAATATTTTCGAATATGAGCTATTTCTATCAACTGATAGCAAGCTCAGTGGTTTGAGGCCCGAACGTTCTCACAATTGAGATTCTCTCTCAACAGCTCCTAAGTCAACCTCAACTGTCCTGACATACTCTCAGCCCGCAGACGACGCCTCGGTGTTGTGTTTCACTGCTTTAAAGAGTTTATTTTGGTTTGGATGAGGGACAGTTGCATCTCGGCATCAGCCAACACTTTGTTTTTTGAGCTCAACCTCCTTCAAAATGGCGGAAGCACGCTTCCTTTACCGTTCATTCCTCAATGCGTTGGTTCTTTCTGTTCTTTTTGTCCTTCCGCCACTCGTTCGCCCCACGGACCATTTGAAGCATCTTCTTGGTCGGTTGCACAGTCCATGTCCGAGTTTTTGAACTCCTTAGGGGCCGCGAAAACGTCCTAAAAATTGGTCAGTTGGAAAAAAATTAATGCATGTCATTTACTGCCCTTAAGGGCTCAAGCCGCCACAGGCACTTTCGAAAACGCTCTGAAGGCCTGTCGGTACACGTTTTAGGCATATCGGTGCTCGTACTGTGACAGGAAATATCGGGTTCACGCGTGTATAATTAAGTTCAGTTCAGTTTAGTTTATTATTCTTTAAGTACAATGAATTGGTAACAGACAATATACAGATGAGGGTCCCAAAGTCAAAGACTGCAACGGGACCCTTGGTTAGTAATAACAATGTGGAGGTGTATTAAAGAAGAGCAAGCTAACTAAAATAAACACAGAAAATTGTGAAAATACAACATAGAAAAAAATATCAGTGAAAAAAATATAATGTATACAAGCCTAAAGTGCAAAACAAAAAACTTTCAATACACACAGTTGACAAATGTAGTGTAATGAATGACGTAAACTTGGTTACACATAGAAAGCAGCTTAACGGCATGACTAAATGTATGAAAGGATGAAGATTTAATGCTGACGGGTAAACCATTCCACAGTTTTATAGCAGCGAATGATGATGTAATTTTTCCATAGTTAGAATGTACTATAGGTAGTAGAAAATTGAAGTTACGCGCAAGCCTGGTATTATTGTTATTGATAGGTGCCTGGAATCGATGAATTGGTATGAGAGCTGTTTAGTAAGTAATTAATAAAACATAATTATTAGATGATAGTTGAACAAGTTCGCTACAACAAGGATGTTATTTGCACTAGTAGAGTCGCACTCTTGATAAACCCTCTGTTAGTGATAATGCGTATTACTTGGTTTTGTAATTTCTGAATAGACGAGACATGACAGTTACATGTGTTTCCCCAGGAAACAATACCATAGTTAAAGTGACTGTGAATGAAGGCAAAGTATAATGCTAATAATGCGTCTTTAGAGAAATATGCTCTTGACTTGATTAATGCTTGTCTTGATTAAGGAATACATACTGTGTCCCGTGGCAATAGCCCCTTCCCACGCTTGTTTAGCGTATGCTTCACCAAGTAACATGTCTGTATGGAGGCGAAGCTGACTTTCAAGAACTGGCATTATGCAATTTACTCTGCTTTCCAAGCTTCTAAGCCAATCGCGAGGACCGCAGAGGCGGAGTCCATGCCATTACTGGCCGCAGCGAATTCTTTCTATAAAAAACACGGCATCCAACGGCAAGAAGCTGCATAGCGAACGTCGAAGCAGCTAGGCCTAGCGTTGCCGCAATGGTGGCTACGGCTGCCAGCGGATCTGCGTGTGAGAGCGCCGATTTGAGGCGGCGAGGTTATCAAACTGGCAGCAGGGGTGGCGTTAATGCCATTTCGGACCTGCGGTCACGGCAGAACATCCGGAAAATCGGACGGCGAAGAGTTCTTGCGTCCGAAATTTCAGACGTTTTCATACATTGACTCTATGGGACACGTGGTGGTGGCGCGAAGCCATCCAAATTATCGGGAATGCGGAAAGTCGGACATCGACTGTACACTGGCAACTCCGCCAGCCAGCGACAGGACGACAAAGACGATTCATTACGATTCCTGTATTTTACTCGAGCCAGCATTACCGCGACTTTCGACCCTTTCAATAAAATTACAGCTAATTTTCCCTGATGGAGGCTGTTGTGCCATCACCACAAGCCCGGATTCCGAATCTGCAAGATGCAGAATCTATCCTGCGAGCGCCCTAATTCTCCCTTCACAAGTCAAGATGCTGAGCCGTCAGGCAGCGGTGTCCTGCGGGAGAAGCCTCGGCGAGCAGCATGTTTGGACGTGTCAGCGAGTACCAGACAGCCCGGCGCCGCACCTCCTCTTGCATGGAGGTCACCACGCGCGCGAACTTTGAACCGGGTGGCCAGCGCGGTCGCTGGTTGGACCCCTCGGACGACCGTCGTGTGCTGACTTTGTATTGGGCCGTTTGAGTGACAATGGTTCTCGGGGATTATAAAGCGGCGAGGAGGCCGCCTCGAAGACAGGATCCGCCGACCCACCGGGAGACAGTGTCGCTCCCGACTGGGGTGAGATGTGTCACGCGTTTTCGCCCGACGTCGCCGTGCGGGAACAGTCGCGTTTGTGTGAGCTCTCGGCCCCAGTGCCGATCCGATCTTGTCCTGTACAATGACCTGTATATAATGTATAAAATCCCTTTCGTTATTCTCATCGACGCCTGGCTCGGAGTCTTCGCTACCAACGCTCTGTCACGAAACGGGTGACGAGCGCTACGGGACCACAAAGCCGTAATCGTGGTGCAGCGGTGCAAAGTCCGTAACAGTGGCGGCACCGGTTGGAAGTTCGTAACAAGGCACAAATTCCCTGAGTTTTCCCTGAGTTTTTCCAGACTACTCAAAATCCCTAAGAATTCCCGGTTTTCCCGGTTAGTACACACCCTGAGCAGTTGTGCGCCGATGAATCTATGGCGAAATTTCCAATTAAAGCTATTTATCTTGGGCCACTACATCAATGGACAAAGCCTGTGCCCGCACCCTCCTAGATGAAGAGCCGAAAACCGAGCGTGTTGCCACGTATTATACGTGACTTCTTGGAAACTTCCCGAAGGACGGGACTAGACTATAGACTAACACAATCGCAGCACTCGTGTTTGTTTTGTTTAATCTTGTTCTTCGCGCAGTTCGCAAGTCTTTCTTAGATTTTAACGATAGAAGGGTACTGGGTGCTTAGGCTGACTCGTGCTATGATTAAAAAAAAAAAAGCCACGAGTGCATTAGAAGAATGCAACCAACTTAGAATTGTTTACTGTCCTCTTGAGTAACTTAGAGCACTTTTCACTCAGAGTCTAGGTAATTATTCTACAATACCAGAATAAACTAATATTTAAAGTATCTTTACGGCTTCACTGTACGCCTTTACAGCTCAACTAAATCCTTCAATAACTCCTTCTTGCCCATAGGCATTGAGGAATGTAATAGTTTGCCTGGCCACGTACTAATCGAACGTAACCCTTACAAGAGAGAGAGAGAGAGAGAGAAGGGAAGACGGAAAGGCAGGGAGGTTAACCAGACTGAGTCCAGTTTGCTACCCTACGCGTGGGGAGGGGAATTTACAAGTTTCGGCATTTACTAACGAACTGTTTGAGTCACGCTTAATGTATTTAGATGTATTTTTCTTCTTTGCACATTTTGATCACTTCCATTGTAATCGTTGTAACAGCATTTTTTAAAATTTTAATGTCGTGGTGTTCTATCTGTTCTATCCAGCTGAAGAGTGTTTTTTATTACTTAATTCGAAATGACTGTTGCTGCATTCCTTTTTCTTATGTATGCTCCCCCCTTAGGTAATACCTCAACCGGGGCCTTTGAGGGACAGAAAATGATGATTATGATGATGATGATGATGACTTCAAACGCAAAATCTTCAATGTGGAATCATGGTTGTTAAATTAAAGGGTTTTACGTGCCAAAACCACTTTCTGATTATGAGGCTCGCCATAGCGGGGGACTTCGGATTAATTTTGAGGCCCTGGGTGTTCTTTAAAAGTGCGTTATAAATCTATGTACACGGGTATTATTGCATTTCGCTCCCATCGAAATGCGGCCGCCAGTGCCGGGATTTGATTCCGCGCCCTAGGGCTTGGCAGCGCAACACCGAAGCCACTAAGCAACCATGGCGGGTGAATCATGGTTGCACTGCGCTTAGTATTACACTGATGGAAGAACTAAAAAACGAACATAAAAGAACAAACAGTGGACGTACGGGACACAAAATACCGATTTGTTTAATACTGTTAAAGAACACGCTTATATACATGGTGTTCTTTAACGGGATTTAAACGAGTTGGTAGTTCGTGCCACGTGCGTCTACCTTTCTTTTATATTCGTTTTTTAGTTCTTCAGTCAGTGTAATCCTATGCGCAATACAATAATGAAAATCCACCAACTAACCCCGTTCATTGCTTCATTAAACAATGGAGAAGTTGCAGATCCCATTGACCCATATCTAAGTAATTTATTTCTGTGATGACAGCTGCTGCGAATTACGGAAAAAGGTGTTGACACACCACGTGACTAGATACGTGTTCGCAACGTCATTAGCGCCCTCATGCATACTACCAACGAATGATCGATGCTGTACGTAGGCCGAAGGCATAAGTAGGCCATGTTGAGAATTGCAAGCGATCACCACCCGTTTGTTAAACCTGTGGTCGGAGGCCCGACGATGCACCGCGCAGAGAAAGCGAGAGAGCCAGCGCTCGGACGGGGGAAGCCCCCGCTGGGCCAGTGCCTCGGCCGGCGCCTCGACCCGCAACCTGATCCGCACCGCCGTGCTTTCGGCAAACCGTCCCATTGCCGCCTGCTGTGTGTAGATCACCGGTGCCTCAGAGAATTGCGAAAACGTTGACGCGGCAAACTGAGGAGGCTTGCATCCTGTGCTTTCTTTTCTCTTCCTTTTGTAAATCTTCACCGCCATCTCTCTCTTGCAAAATAACGATTCACTCTTGAAGCGAACCTCGACGAGTGACCATCGTTCCTGGCTCATGCGGTCGAGGCTATGCCGCCCGAGAGAGGCTCACGCAGTTAGTCGCATTCGCGAAGTAACTTCCATAGTTTTCGTCGTAGTTTTTATTTCAGAGAGAGGAAAAACAAGAGGTGAAAGGCACAGAGTTAAGTTTCTGGTTGCCCACTCTGCACAGAGGATAGGGTAAGGGGCAGAAAATATAATTAAACGAGAGAAGATAAAAAAAAAAGGGGGAGGGATGCAGCAGTTCGCACATTCTATAGTTTTTCAATGAGTCCCGTTCCTTTTAAAAAGCGCTTTACATAGCGCTTTTTAAGCAGTTTAGGCCGACGTCGGCTGGGACTACGGTCCAAGAATTCCGGCTTCCGTAAGGGGACGGTTGTCAATCTTGTCGAGTATGGTACTGAAGACTGTGCATTGAAACGACGACAATCATACAGAAGTTGCGCTATCGTCTCTTTGCATACACTAACTTCACATTTTGGACTTGCGGCCATTCCGATGAGAGTTACCTCCCGTCGTGGTAAGCAATGTGGAAGGCTGATATTTAGGTGAGGATCCAAGAAATGAAGTTGCTGTTTTTTGAAGTCTGCCGAATTCCATTGAGCCATCGTAAGCTCGCGCACAAGCGCATGGAACTTTTCCGCTGTCTGCTCTTGGATTCGGCATAGCGACGCAATCACCACTGTTATGGGAAGATCGAGCGGCTGCGTCTATTTACTCGTTTCCAAGGATACCACAATGACTTGGCAACCGATGAAATACGATGTCATGTGCTTTCTCAACTACCCAATAGTAATTTTCTCGTCTGTCCACGACAGTTCTTCCTTGGAGTCGATGGCGTAATGCAGAGCGCAAGATCTGGAGGGTGACCTTGGAAACACAGAAGATGGACCATTTCTGGAGCGTTTCCTAATTGATCGATTGTATTGCTGCACGTAGAGCTGTAAGTTCGACGGCCTTCGTTGATATAAAGTGGGGTGTCCTGAATTTTATTTCTGTAGATTTTGCTGGGACAAATACTGCAGCTGCTGAACTACAGTGCACGACTGACCCCTTTATGCAAACGTGTAAGCGGCCACTGTGGACTTCATGTATAGTAGCAATAATGCGGCCTGATTCATTGCTGCTGACGGCATTTGTGCCTTGATGCCTGGAATGGTAAGGCATACTCGAGGTGAATGCAGAGACCAAATTGTCAGCGAAGGTCATGCTGCTTGGACGTTATTCGATGGTAGCGATGCTCCGTGAGTAAATAGGAGACGGCGGAAACTCGTATGTGGCCTAGTTGTTTGCAGGCAAGTAAGATGGCGAAAACGCATCCTTGAGACATGTCGAATGTGCATTTTTAGAACGTAGACTGCAATGTACGTTGCGATAGGCACGTCACGCTCTATGACGATTGGGGCTGCTGTGGATGCACACTTGGGGAAGCCGATGTACGTCCGTAGAATTTGAGCTTGTATACTCTGGAGTGTGTGAAGGTTCGTTTTACTGGTGCTGCCCAACGCGGCTGCCAGCAAAAATGCTAGCTGATGGCCTTCCATTTGTCTCCGATACGTCGCTATCCACCGCGAAAACTTCCTCGACTGTTACGCTGCCTGTCTACAGCAGTAACGCTGACTGAACTTGAAGAATGGCCATGCGTTATTTATCGCTTATCCCATGGCGTCACGTGCTTCATTGCTGCAACAGGCAAGATATATCTCGGCAAAAGTGGAAGCCAAGACCGTAATTTCGACTCGTATCCATTGCCCAAGGCCTGTTCATGCCTTGGCTCGGCGTGCAGCATCGATCATTTCTTCGCGGCATGTATAGGGACCTCAAGTCAGTGCGCGAAAGTACATAGTCATATGGTACTTTTTGAAATCTCACGCACTTTCTTTGTAACCCGAAAAAAATTACAACCACAGCAACTACCATCATGGAAATAAATTATTAAGATGTTTGTCAATATGTTATGCAACTTCTCCATTGAAGAATTTGCGCTTAAACCAATAAAACAAAAATTGTTCAATGAATTTTTGTAAATAATTACCTAAACCCTTGTGAAAGATACTCTGACCTGCTCAGGAGGACAGTTAACTGTACTAAGTTGGTTGTACTCTCGCAACACATGCGCAGATTTTTAAAAACCTTGGCACGAGTTAGCTGAAACGCCAGGTCATGTTGCTATAACATGAATTGGCACCTGGAGCATCACTATGTCGCCGCCTCCTCCTTCACGTTTTCTTAAAAGGCGAGGGATTCGCTACTTTGCAAGATAAGTAATTAGGTCAGTAAATAAGTAAGTAAAGTAGGTAAGTAATGTAAGAAGAGTAAGTAATGTGAGTAAGTAACTAAAGTAAGGAAGTAAGAAAAGTTAGTAAAGTAAGTGCGTAAGAAAGTAATCTATCTAAAGTAATTAACCAAGCAGGTGAAGCGGGTAAGTAACGTAAGTAAGTGAAGTTAGTAAGCACGTAAGTAAGTAAAGTTAGTAAGTACGTAAGTAGGTAAAGTAAGTAAGTAATTAAAGTAGGTAGAGTAATTAAAGCAACTAAAACAATGGAGTAAAATAAATTATATTCGTGTTGGTGCTAAGTACTCTTTGCGTTATGAATCAACTTCCGGTGTTGCGCAAGGGTCGATCTTAGGTCCATTATCTTTGTTACCAACCTTGAAGAACATTTGTGTTATTCACGTCTACTTTTATACGCTGACGATATTAAACTTTTTCGTGGAATATAATCAGAGCAGGATTGTGAATTATTACAGGAAGATGTGAATTCTGTAGCGGAGTGGTGTGCTTCCAACGTTTTGTTTATTAATCCAACTAAGACACTTGTTGTTTCGTTTAATCGCAAAATGTATCGTTTATTATACGAATATTCACTTGATAACGTTCCTTTGAAAAGAGTGGTTGTACGCGCCACTTAGAAATATTGGATGACTCCTGGCTAACTTTCGAAGAACATGTTTCAAGCATCGTTAATGCATCTTACAGGAAGTTAGGCCTCATATCAAGGATGACTAAGAAGTTTACGAATGCGAACTGCGTTATTCTCTTGTATTCTTTGTTTGTCCGCTCGAAGTTAAAGTTTAGTTCTGTTGTATGGAACTGTATTAATTTGATCAATGTTGCAAAAATTGAATGTGTTGAATGACGTTTCCCCCTTGGTTTCCTGTACGATCGATTTATCGGGCGCCATGTATTTTAAGCCTACGAGCCTGTACTCCGTATGTTTAATATTAGACCCCTACAAATAAGGCGGAAACACCGTGATTACTTATTCTTGTATAAACTAAATCTCAACCACTTCTCTTGTACGCGGTTAATGTCAGCTGTGACGTTCTGCTTGCCTATAGCCCTAACTTGCGTAATTCTAGCATTTTCTATGTGAATTACTCTTGCACCTCTAACGCTATAACACATCTTATAACAGAACAAAATACCTTGAGCAAAACGGGAAGAAGGTGAAAGCAGGAGCCAACGTTTCGACAAGTGGACTTGTCTTCTTCAAGGCGACATATGCTTTCCTCGCCACAGTATTTATAGGCGGGTTTCTTCTAAAGGGGAGATGGCGTAAGGCGGGTGGGGGCGGCAATGAGCGAAGGTGTGTTGGCGGCGAGGGTGTAGAATTGAGAATGAAGGAGTGCTGTGGCACAAGGCCAGTGACACGGCCGTTTGTCAATCACGTGTCAACGGCCGTGTGTCAGCCGGCGCTTCAAGGGCGTGCACTCTGGCGGTCGTGCGCTATCGTGTCTCTGAAAGAGGCAATGGAAGTAGCGGCAGAAACCGGTGGTCGTGAAAAAAATATATATAAAAAACTACTGAAATGGAATAAATCAATAAATAAAAGGAAAAAAAACCCATACCTTGCGTCATGATCTTGAAATATTAAGCTGTACTATTTGCTCCTTATCTCACTTCTGTCGTTGATTACTTCAATTTTTTTTCAATTGTTTGTTGTACTTTATACCACTGCTAGAGATATTCTGTTTTGTTGCTCGGTTTTATGTTCTTTGTCAAACATAAGTGCACCAATATTAAGGCGTAAAAGTGTTCTTGGGCACATTCACAAAATAAATAAATAAAATGAAATAAATGAAATGAAAGTAAGTAAGTAAATAAATAAATAAATAAATAAATGAAATGAAAGTAAGTAATTAAATGAATAATTAAATAAATGAGCTGATGGTCGTCGATGTTTGAAGTGAATGTGCTCAGGGCATATTGTTAAGCTTAATGATTTAGCTAATTTTCGTTGATTTTAATGCATGGTATGTGCGCCTACATTTACAAAGTCATTGCAAAGACGGATTTAGGCTATGCAACCCGAGGAGATCAGTTTAACATAAGTAAAATAGCTCTACATCTTCCCACTCTTGCGCCACACAGCAAATGCAAGCCTGCCCTTTGTTCTTATTAAAGTTTTTTTTTCGGGCTGACAAGGAAAGACGCCGCATGACTGGGTACTTGTGTTCACTGCAGGTTTTCTGAGTTTTCAACCAGCTGTAAGTTTATTTGCACTACACAGGGGCTCCACAGGCGCTGGTTTTACTGATGTCATAGCAATGAAAAAGAACTTTGCCTCGCGCAGGAATAACACCGGAGGCCTTCCCAGCTGGCGCCATGTCTGAACAATATTGAAGCTTTTTAAGTTGCGATTAACTGCCTATCCTTATGCTCCGTGCACGCAGAAATAAAGCCTCTCAAAACAAACATGACACTATTAATTTGATTGACGATTTCTAACAAACGTATTCCTCTATTGTCTTTGAATGGGGGAGTTGGGGGCACAGTTTATACATGGACCGCCAGGACTTTTCACGTCCTGGAAGGGCGTCTCCAGCTCGGTGTCAGATTCTTGAGAGAAAACAAGGGCGAAATAAGTTGCAGTGGGTATAATGCACGGCTTCTAACGAAACCTTTCTTTCGTTTGTTGCAGGTTACCAAGATGATGTTCATTGTGGTCGCCATCTTCGCTCTGTGCTGGCTGCCATACCAGACATACAACATCCTCACCGAGATCTACCCGGAAATTAACTCGTGAGTGTTGTCAAAACGCGTGATGCGTGATCTGCCATTCTATTTTACTTCTTCTCGTCGGGAACTTGTGCAATATTTTTAGAGGCAGGCCTGGAAGATATATAAGTACACGTGCCAATAGTTTATTTTTCGGTGCGAAGCATGCTCACACCAGTCTTGCTCTGTTAATACTACAAAGAGGATGCTATGGGGGTGGTATCCGTTTTCACACCCGTACTTATTTTTGTTCATGCAGATATCGCTACATCAATGTCATCTGGTTCTGCTGCCACTGGCTGGCCATGAGCAACTCCTGCTACAATCCATTCATCTACGCCATCTACAGCGTAAGTATCTAGTGCCACCTTCCTCTGTTCATCGCGCAGTATAGAGTCCGTATCCTCCGTAAGGTTTAGTAAGCGCCGCCACTCAGTGCTTCTATTCATGAAACTTGTCTTACGCAAGAGGGATTCCTCATTGGCGGACACTAGGGTTCTCACCACTCACGATAGTAATCCGCGTCATAATGAGATGATGGTCACGGCGATGGCCAATCCTAGAGGGCACTCACGTAAAAAGTGTTTTGTGAATATATGAGCAATAAGTTGGAAAAAAAAAACGGTGAAAATTACTGTAGAATGCGCCATTGAGTGAGCACCATGCTCTAGATGACATTGATTAAACCGGCGGGGTTACCTCTTCCTCCGATACCATCTTCCTCTAATACTCATTACTTTCCGAAGTATATTCGCCATCAGGGAACTATATAGTTGCCTCTTTCTCCCGCTACTCTATTGTAACCCCGTGTTCAGATGTTTCTTGTCACTTTGGTTGAGCTTTCTCTGCAAGGCTATCTTTAATTACACCTTGTGCCAACGCCTTTCACTGCGTGGTGCTGTCCGCGCACACGTCACCACGTTGCTCTCTCTCTTTCTCTCTCTCTCTCTCTTGCGCCTCTTTCCATTCCCCTTGTTCGTCTCCACAATCGTAGGGCAGCCAGCCTGATGATTTTCTGCTTAACACCTCTCCCTTCTCTCTTTCTTTTTCTCACTCGTTTTCTAAGTAAAGCGGCTGTGAGGTACGATCGGCTGATGTTGCTTTCGCAGAGAGCTTCTGCGAACGTAAGAGTTACACATATGTCTTCACTACCTTGCTACCTTGCGTGTCCATAAGTAGATCACTTGTCAAGAAAGGGCTCAGGCAAGAAGACACAATCTCTCCTATGTTATCCTATGTCCTAAATTATTAGACTTGGAAGGCTTAGGGGTGAGGATCAATGGCGAATATCTTAACAACTTTTGCTTTGCACACGGCATTGTCCTGTTTAGCAACACTGGGGATAAATTGAAAGAAATGATTGAGGACCTTAACCGAGTAAGTGTAAGGGTAGGGTTGAACAGTAATATGTAGAAGCCAAAGGTTCAGTAGTTTGGCGAGGGAACAAGGATTCATGATCAGCAGTCAGCCTCTAGAGTATGTGCAGGAGCACGTTTGTGTAGCTCAATTACTCACAGGGGACCCTAACCATAAGAAGGGAATTCACTGAAGAATAAAATTGGGTTAGAGTGTATACGGCAGGCATTAACAAATGCTGATTGGGAGCTTACTACAGTTGTTGAAAAGAAATGTCTACAATCATTGCATTAAACCGATGCTAACATATAGGGCAGAAACTTGGGAGGTTTACTTACAAGCTCGAGAACAAGTTCAGGACCGCGCAAAGAGCAATGGAACGAAGAATGATAGGCGTAACGATAAGAGACAGGAAGAGAGCGGTGTGGATTAGAGATTAAACGGGGATACCCAATATTCTAATTGTCATTAAGAAAAAAAAATTAGCTTAGCAGGCCATGTAATGGGTAGAGTAGATAAGCGGTTGACCATTAGGAATAAACAATGTGTACAGTGCGGAGGGAAGTGCAGTCGAAGAGGGCAGAAAATAAGGCGGGGTTGAAGAAATTGATGATGATGATGATGATGATGATGATGATGATGATGATGATGACGATGACGAAATTAGGAAATTTTCTGGTAGCTAGTTAGAATCAGTTAGCGGTTGAAATAGGTAGAAAATCGCTGGGAGAGGCTTTCGTCCTCAGTCGACTTAAAGATAGGCTGATGAAGATGACGAGAGCCAAAGCAGAGAAGTCGACCTTGGGCTGATAAATCTAGCCAGCTGCCATGAACTGGGGCTTTGCTTGCGCAATGAAATCAATATCTGAGTAGGCAGAAAATTCTCTATACGCAAAAAAAAAATGAATAACTGCACTGCCTACTTCTCGATCAAAATTGAGGTGCAGCCCGCTGTTCTCGTTCTGTTTATCTCCTTGTGATTTCAAAGTTTGTTTTACTTTTATCCATACAGCAGGCCGAAGCGCTATCCTTTCTCAATAAACATTCTGTCATCGTCACTAAACAAGGAAAATGCGAAAAATAAATGATGACGACGAACCGTTCGCTGTGGCTGGCTGAGGAATCCGACAGTAAGTGAGCATTTTGATCAGGAGACTATGAACAGGCATAAGGCGCCACAAGACGATGACACAGAGAAAGGACAGCACAAAGAAAGTACACACAACACCCGCGATTCACCCACCTTGCCATTTTAACGGGATGCTAAAGAGAAGATTAATTTCTTCTGTATCAGTAAATTGCTCTTCTACTATGTCAAAAACACTACTCTTATCGCAATAATACGCTTGGCAAGCTGGAAAAAGCGCAATAATGATAAACGGGTGGCGACGCCTTCTTGAAGTATCCGCACCTAACGTAGTAAATTCTTTAAAGGTAAAGACAGACTACATTGTGTTCTAAAAAAGCCAAACATTGAACATAACGAGTCGCGGGAATTTTTTCTTAGCAAACGTGGCCCAAATACGAAAAGCTACTTTGAAATTCGTAACGTCACAGTGACGTAGCTGCGTTGAGGTCTCGGCGCGAAATTCGAAAACTGAAAATTTGACCTTCATTTTTGCTTCTAATAATCAATGTATTATTTCAAAACTAGGCACAACAGAGTTTTCAGAGAACTCGTTATCCGTCTAAACTGATTTAGCGTTTTGCACGATACGGCGCCATACGCTGCCGTACAGGCAGGAGATAAGTCGTGGAAGTGGAACCGCACATTTTGTTTATGCTCTCATCTATACTATTATTACTGCTCATACAATGCTATGAATGGAGCTCTTTTGTGGGACACGCGTCTTAGAATATCGTTGCTCCATTTATCTCACAAGATCTAAGGTCTGTGTGTCTAAGGTGTAGATCTAAGGCCGTACCTTACGGTGGTACGGTACGGTTTGGATCGCTGACATGGTACGGCGATCTCACTAGACCGTCCACACGTGTGCAAAAATTGAATCTCCACCCCCTCTCCCTCATCTTCTTCATTGATCTTTCCCTCCAGACCCCTCTTTTTCTTGTTGGAACACTTCAGCCAGAAAGCGTTAGCCAACAAAAACATCCCATTCTTCGTTAGGCAACGAATAATTTTCGCCAAGATGCCTCGGTGGCCACCGCAGTGATGGAGGTTTAATATTGGCAACCCTTCTTTATTGCCCGCCGCGTTCTCTTAGCAGCTATGGTGTTGCGCTGTTAAGCACGAGGTCACGTGATCAAATCCCGGCCATGGGGGCCACGTTTCGATGGGGGCGAAATGTAAAAAAATGCACGTTGAAGATCCCCTGGCGGTCAAAATTAATCTGGAGTCACCCGCTACGGCGTGCCTCGTAACCAAATCGTGCTTTCAGCACTTAAAACTCCAGAATTCATTTAACTTTTCTTTATGCAGGTGTCCTCGGTACTCCTTTGAGATTACTTTAGATATTCTTTTATACTTCCTTGTACAAGCTGAGCAGTAATTGCTTTTGCCTAATGAGGAACGCCTCGCCTAAGAAACTGCTCGAATATAGAATGGCACTTCATTACTACATTTTATGCTTACTAACAGAGCTAATGAAAGCAAGCAATTCAGACGTGTTCTGCCATTTATATGTTCGCTCTTACAATTAGCTGTTTAATCTAACATACTCCTCGGTGGTCTTGCCCACATCATTAAATTATGTTATCACAGTCATAATGAGACTCACGGGTTGAAAGAACGATATGAGGTCTGTGTGACGAACGATATAACCAGCCCAGCAGCCGCTTTTTCTTACCGTCAGGCTAAAAGCTTTGGTTTGATTGCGCTACAGGGATACTCCAGGACAGATACGATCTTTGCTAGTTGCTAGTATTTCGAGCCTTTGATGTAGCGCACCAGCCAAGTCGCTACGTTGGATCTCGAAGTCTCGGTAGTGCTGAAAGGGGGCGCTGCGACAAGCCCTCTCTTGTTCTATCATGAATTCCGGGGTATGTCATGTAACGAAGCAAAATAGCGCGACTGTACTCGATGCGGGGACGCTCTGAAATAAAAACATGAGGGTTCCTAACACACCTGAAAGTCTTAGCTTTTCTCTTGAACCTTTTTGATGCAGTTCTGTCCGTTAGCGGCTGCTATCAGGCCATCACTTATCAGCGTCCACAGTTGTGTTGCGCGGTCTGTACTACGTCTCAGTCATGTGTTATGTTTCATTTTCACTGCGTTATTGAATATGAATGACACTTTCGGTAAGTCTGCCTGCATATAGGAGCACAGAGCGCGTTCATATGCGCATCTCTTGGCACACAAGAAATGCTTACAGATTTTCTCAAGCATTGTCTGCCAGGGCAGTGTTGTTTAAAGGCATAATGCAGTGACTTTTAACGAGAACAATATGATTTTATCAGAACTGTGCTTTTATTAAACTATAGCGGCTAAATGAAAAGGACGTATAGAAACGTTACTCGACAGTCAATTAACAAACAGATGCTGCGCGTTTCTGAGAAGGCCGAGGAGCGAAGTGGTCGAGACCTCATAGACGTTTCGCGATTTCACTTGGTTATTCTCTGACATTTATGCTCAGCTATAGCACGTAAGAGCTGTGTAACTGTATGGTTTACCAACAATTGCCTGCTAGCACGTACGGCGAAGTGAGCCACCTACGACTCCATCAAACCTATCAGACGAAACTTGTGGTCTTATGTTTATATCGAAAAAGTGAACGAAAAAATAGTTACGAACTCTTCGATGATCAATTCATGTCCCAAAAATATAATGCTTGCTTCTGCTGACTTGTTGCTTTCTTCAGACGATGCGCCTGCAGTTTGCAATGTTTGCAGAGAGGATGAACGGCGTCTCTATTACCTTTACTGTTCTCTTGGAGATTAATCTTATAACCGGGAGGCTTTGTGCAAGGCTTGCTAAACAGAGCAAAATGCAAAAATACCTTTCCTTAAAATTTATTCTTTTCTGCGATGTTCGTGACTCTTGTTGATTTTTGTTTTCTTTCTGCAGGAGAAATTCAACGCCGAGTTTCAGGCTCGCATCCGCTGCTGCGCTCGACGGCATCACGACGAGATTGTCTACGGCCATTCATCCATTATGACGCAGCTTTCGGTGCGACTGCAGTCCTGAAACGTGCGAAAAAACACCGCGGTCGTTCTTGGAGGCCTGTGATCTAGCCGCTCCGCCAATGAAAATGAGTTTCGATGTCGCGTATGTGCAGAGCAATCGCAGGTGATGATAGGACCACATGCCTCAGGAATGCGGGACGTTGATCAGGTCGGGTTCTGTCTTTATGAAAATCCTTGACGCAGCAGCATTGTAACCTAACATGTAATCTTGATGAGCAAGGACAAAAATTTGCCCTGCATTTTCTGTAGAAGCAAAACACTGTAAAAACTCGCCAAAGTTGCTCTATGTGCGTGAGAAACTTGACCTGTTTACATCATGGCTTCTTTTTTTTCTGCGCACTGCTGCAAATAACAACATAACTGTATTCTTCCACAAAAAAGAAGCGTTCTATGGCGTAATCTAAAAGGCATGCTGTGCCATGCCTGCCAAGAGGCGACGCTGCGTTTCCCGCAATCAGTGATGCAAAGCCTCGACCAATTGTTAGCTTGACGAGTAGTTGGAGGACTCATAAGAATTCAGATGCTTCCCCTAACGATGCTCCTTGCTTAATCAGGCTCGTTGAGAAATGCACAACTATCGCACGATGACAGCAGCCTGTCGTTTAATGGAGCAGTAACTGGAGAAACAGTACTTGGATGCCGGCATTTCAAGGCAGGCACTTGAGCACCAACACTCGTCACTGCCTTTTGCAGCGTCTACAAAAATGTGCAATGTTGCTGCAAGAGCGTAAACGACTCACTCGGGTTGCCGCCTTGACCGGAAAAGAAGTCAATGCACATAGACAGCTTCTGCATAGGGCCAACATGATTACAGTGGTACGGATTCCGGTTACACGAGTCTCCTTGGATGCCGGAGTTACTGATTTAATAGAATGCTTTAGCGTACCGATGCACGTGCACTCCTGTAGGCGTTCGTATTACCGTCGTGGATCGTGATAGTTGGTCGCAACATTTGATAATTCTTTTCCCTGCGTGCAATTAAATGTGTCAGGACAGATTACGTTTCAAGTTTGCGAGGCATGTTGTGCCATGCCTTCAGGGGTCCTGCTGCGTTGTCTGGAATCAGTGGTGCAAAGCATTGACAAACTGTTTGAAAGCAAGAAGCAAAAGTTCTTGCACACTGTCGAATCACATTTTAGGTGGGAACACTCCAGGCGTGAAGCCTGTGCTACGTTAGAATTATTGTACGTAACAATGCTTGGGAAGTGCTGCGTGAACTGTTATCCTTAAACGTACGAAGAATTAAGGCGGGGGGGGGGGGGGGGGACTCCACTGCGTGAACTAAAAAAGAAAGATAAGACAGCGTTCCGCATCCCTGCAGGTCTCGTGGAGGTTGAAACTCACGTGTGCGGTTTCTCGAGGGGTGGTGATGTGTCGAAGTGGCTCCAGAATGTGCTCCATTTTCCTCTAGTCATAGAGGCGCCGGATGGCACGCTGACGTCTTTGTCGCATTGCCCGACCGCGGTGTTTTTCTATTGTTTGTTTTTGCGAACATTGCTCACATCGTACTCTGCTCACAACAGCAGTTCAACAGCGGCAAAACTTGTGGGTGCTGATGTCAGCCCGGCAGCCGAGGGAAACATATGTACCCTGCTTGTCTGACATGTACTATTTTTGTAAGCGTACGTAGGCTGTGTCGAGTGATTGGTTGTGAGAGTGACGGATGGCTTTAGCCAACTACGATGATTAAAATTTTATTGTCTGATACAGTAAGTTCTTAAAAGATAATGTTTAAGAAGTATAAATCAAAGTTACATTCTTTATTGTCACTTCCAGTACCAACGTTACAGAGTTGGGAGGTTACTTGATTGGTGTATTCAGTAAGTTTTTTAAACATTTAGATACTTTTTCTAGAAGTCTACGTTCTGGTACCAGTCATTCACAAGGCATGAGTGTTATCAGCAATTAAATGTAGAAAGCGCTTCATATCTTGTGGAACATGGGGGGTGACACCCAGTAACTTATTTAGTAGATTCGGAAGCTATTAAATTTATCGTTATTAAGGAGTGAATGGAATGGAAGAATGAAAGAAAGAAAATTGAACTCGCCTGAATAATTCATGTGAATTAACTTCAAGGTCTGCTGTTGAGACAAATGTCAATGCTTTACGTCGTTCTACGTGCTGGCGCACAAACTATCACTTACTGAATGAATACCAGCGCTCCATTTTTCACATAAGCAAAGTGGTGTTCTTACCATCACCGTTCTTCAAGTGGCCTACTTACTGTCGCTAGTTGCCAGTTTGTGCAATAAGTGAGACTCTACATTGAATAAATATATACAGAATACTCACTTTGAAGTTGAAAGAAACCATACGAGCCACATTCCAGTTTTCTATACTTTCATGTGTTTGCATTGCTGCTTCCAAGTTATTTCTGCATATATCATTAAATTGTAGGAAATAATGCTTGCTGGTGGTGAAAAATTCAGCACTTTATTTGGGCTTTCTTGTGCTCTATCACTTACGCTTCACACACAAAAAAAAGACGGAGAAACAGGTAACATCGGGTCGTGCGTACAAGATTATGGAAGGTGTAAACAGGCAGTACAACAACATTTCATGTGACTGAAAAGCAAATGGAATATCGCCCGAATAGATTGTGCGTATTACTGTTCGAACAAAGAGAGATATAATATAGTCTGTGCTGCATATTTTATATACAGCTTGCTATCTCTGGAATCTGTGTTTAGTGACATGCTTTAACAATTGAATTAAGTGAACTTGTAAAAGAAAAAAAAGTGTCAACTGATGTCTTTAACACTTTGTCGTTCGTGACGTTCACGTCAGTGCTAACTCGCCAAGCTTTACTCTATCCTTGTGAAGAATGAGGCTGTTATTTGTTTCAGGATATCGTTCACCCATCATTCACTGATTCATTCACTTACTGATATTGCCCGCCTACTCTCTAACTCATTGATTCATTGCTCTCTCTACTGATTCACTTAGTAGCACGCTTAGTCATGCATGCCATCAATTCATCATCTAGATGTGAAAAAAAATTACGAGGCCCCAGGTAGCACCCATTGTTATTCCCGCTAGTAAGCATAAGCACTCATATTGCTGTGTAAATAAGTCCCTGGTGTGAAACACTTTAGACCTACAAAAACTACATTGCGCAGGCACTGTCAAAGTGTCCTATTGAATGTTAGTACCGCGCATGCAGGAATGCCTGCATGTGAATATTTAAGCCTCTACATTGTTAAATTACGCGTTGTCATCGTGAAACGTACTTTTTGTGACTGCACAAAAACCAACAAGCCCAACGCTTCGCGTTTAGAATACGAGCTAAAGTGGACGTACTGGTTTAGTGCCATAAAAAGCTAACGCTGACTGTGGATCATGACCTAAAAATGAGCAGAAAGCTTGAGCTTGGTGTCTGAAACAAACTAATAATACATAAATAAAATCGATCAGACTAGCCCGCTATAGGCCACAAACCAAACCAACCCGACCAAACCGCTATAAGCATTTCTTTCACTTAAGGCGCCGTATTTATTATTTGCTCCAGTTTCATAAATGACTGAGTGATTTATGCGGTCTTGAAACGTCGTGATGCGATGAAGACACAAAGGCCAATAAATCTTAGCGCCTAAAATCAGCACCCGGAATTGGAAAACGTTTTACGTGACGGGTGAAACCTGAGCAACGTGTTTATTTTGTGTAATATTTCGGGGAGCCCAAAGTTGAAAACTGCAATGGCGCTGAGCCTTTGGTTGCCACTTAAGCCTACTGGAAAGGCTGCGAAACCTTCTGCAACAGCTGAAAATGAACCGTACTTCGGAGATTTGTTTACTGAAGCGTATGAAGCCTTACTTGAGCAGGCGGCATCGACACTTGTCGTTGGTAATATAGGAACGCGTACAAAATATCGAAATTTCAGGGAGTCATCCCAAACATGGGGCAACCTGCGTGTTGCGTTACGCACGGAACACACCCCAACAGTGTCTATAAGCACCTAATATTTCTTCAAGCTTCAAGGAGATCTTAACACGCACAATATCAAGCTTGTTTTGCAGGACTACTGAAGACTGCTTAAAATTTGCAGGATGGGCTGAGAAAATGCAAAACCTTTGTTCAAGTAGCACATGTATTCATAACGGCTAAACGTTGGTGATGACTTAACACCGTACAGAACATGTCAGTGTTATGATTAAGCCCTGATAGAAGCACGAAATTATTATTGTCATACGCAGAAAAATACCTAAACCTGCTACACTGTCTGAGGGACCACGCTGATGATACGATACGCCACATGACTTTCCGCACAAGGCAGCCTGCAACACAGCAACTCAAGCGAGAACGTGGGCAGTCTTTTCCAGGTTGCGTCATTCCGGTACGGGAAGTCGTAAACTTCCTGTTACTGCTTCCCTTGCAGTTGATGCCAACTTGATAGCATTCTCTGAAATGTGCCTGCGTAACACCTATCTCACTGTTTCATGAATGAGATTATGCTCTTTTAAGTAGGACATTTTTTGGTATCATCAAACATTGTTATCATAAAATGTTTGGTATTTCAACCGTTAGCTGTTTGAGCTGAGCAGTTTTTTCAGAAGTGATCGGAAGGTAACGCTCTCACAACTATAAAGATACATGACAAAAGATAAGAGGCCCTGCAGCGATGGAAGTTTTCCATGTGGTTACCAATAATAGCGTCTGAACTCACACACATACACAAATAAGAATAGCAGCTCACAACTTCCAAAGAACGTCACACAATTTGTGCTTATTGTATAGATTAAGGAAACTTGTGCGCTGTTGGCAGTGGAAAATATGTGTATTAAGCAAATCAAGAATGGATCATAGTGCATAGTGTGATTGCCTGCAGTTTCTGTAAATAGGAGGAAATCTGATATTTTTGACACTTGCTTGTGGAATATTCACTAGTGGATTTCAAAAATGTATTATACACTGCAAGCGTATTTTTGTCTGTATTGCGATCTCTCACGCAGTAAATAGCCTCACACTCTATATTATTCATGTATCGATGTGCGCACTACACTGCCTCATGCAGTTTTAAGTGATACTATTTTCGTCTAACTGAAATGTGTGGGGTGTCACCGTGAATAAAGTCAATAAACTTATGTGTACATATGACGAGTGTTTGTGTTCTTGCGTTAGTGTGTATTTTGCAAGGTTGCATTATAACTTTGCAGAGGGAGAAAGGAGGAGCAGGAGAATGGCGTCAGCTACAGGTGCACCAGGCCATGCAGAAGCATGCCGGCAGTAAGGTGTATGCGAAATGTTGGAAGTAATCTTTTCTACTCTGTTCGGTTGCCCTACACAAGATTGCCAACCTCCGGCTCACGGCAGCATTGAACCGGGGGAAAGCTTGCAAACAGCGAGGATGTAGTTAGGAAGAGCTGATGGCAAGAACAGCGGGGCCAGCTCGTGCGCTCTTCCTTTATTTCTGCCTCTATAGGGTGACGTCCGCCATGATGTGTGGGTCAAACAAGATGTGTAGGGAAGCTCACTTGGACAGCTCCAACTCGGCAGTCCAGTCTTACTACATATTTAATGATTGGCGGGAATGAACCTGCAACGTTAAACGTTACCACTGGCTGAACAGCTAAGTGTTTCTAAGACTCTTCAGTATAGGAGGTGAAACACCTCCCCCAGAAAATACAAGGTCCCTGCGGGAAGGCTAAGACTTCCATGTTCCCAAAAGGAGCCGCTCTATGTTTCAGCTCTTTAAGGAGATCCTATTGCTGTTCGACGAATTCTGAGCAGTATAACTAGTAAGTAAAATTTTACGTCACCATGATCAGGGGCCCTATAACGTAAAACTATTCCAATACGTTTTTATTCCAATCTTCTGACGTCAAATTTGCGTAACCGTCGACGCAAGCATTGGGCGGTGACCCACAGGGTTGTCTGAACACACCAATCAAAAGCTCTCCTCGATCATAGGAGGTCACTTTTGTTTGCTTGAAAAACGAATAACATTGCCTACATTGAGCGGCTTGTCGTATCTTATTGGCTGACAAGAGGCGAGGAGCACACTCAAGTGGAGAGGAATTCGATGGGGCCGAGCCATGGCACTGAAAATCGATAAGCGGATGAAGAGGGCGGTGCTGGCGTCTGCGATTGGTGCGTTTTCCCTCACTTAGCTTGCGGGGGCCGGTAGAAAATCGCGGCGGCATGCAGCGGAAGTTTAAGAATGACACTACAACGGATCCTCAACAAAGAAGCGTTGGTAGAATGAGGTCGTAAACGTGCCGAAAGTGTTCGAAAACGTTACACGACCACGCAGAAATCCTTATTATACGAAAATAAACCCATGCTCTCCGGCAGGTGCCAGTAGCGAGTGCCTGAGTGATTGGTGGCAGCCATCTTTTATTCCTTTCAGAACGGGGCAGCCTGCGGCTATTCAGAAGATTATTCCATTTACACGTACACGTCACTTTGACGCGGTGAGGTTTCGCGGTTTTGTGACGTTGCGTGACAGGAAGATGAAGTGGGTGCCACCTGGAAACTCTTGACCAATAGCCGAGGGCTAATGTTGAAAAGGCGTTGAATCAGAAATAACAATTTTTCTTTTGTTCGGTCAAATCATGTATAATCAGTGTGTACACGCCATATTAGATAGGGAACTATCGCGGTTTTCGTGACGTCGCATGACAGACAGGCGAAGTGGGGGTGGTCCAAAAAAGTTTTCGACCAATCACGGAGGGCTGATTGCAGAATTGGAATAGAAAAGCTTGGAATAGCTTTACGTTATAGCGCCCCAGGACAAACGAACATACCGATTATGTTGTCAGTACTATGTTATGTCGACAGGCCGGAGCACGCGCAGACAACGTGCGAATATGGTGCAGTAGGGAGGTTTCTAAGCTGCTGAATTTCTTGTCCACAGAGGGATAGTGCGGTGGAGATCACGAAGAGTGTAAGTGGCTCGTGGCCGCCATCCTTTCACGTCAGTGCTTGGCGCGCAAGGCTTTTCGCTTGTTCGCTTTCACGCAAACCGATGTACGAAGCAAACCACTGGAAGTCAAGGTGGAATCCTAATAAGCGAAGCTGCTTTAGGCAGCGCAATGACCTCTGTAATCAGATATCCCACGCGAAACCTCGCTTTACAGCCTGGAGTGCTGACTTGCGGTCAGAAATCACCACCACTGGAACTCGGCAAGATGTAATTTTCCTTAAGGCAGCTTGAACTGCAATGATTTCACTCATCATCACAGAAACAACCCGCTCAGATCAGGCAGCCCATGTGTCTGCAAGGAAGGTATCACGAACACAACAGCATTAGCTTCGCGTTCCACGTCAACAAAGCCATCGATGAAGGCTTGAAGACTGTGAATATGTGCCTTCTTTAACAGATCGAGCACCAAAAACTTGGCTTGTGCCGTAAGTGTTGAGCGCATAGTTGTGATACCAAGCACGTGATTGGGCAAATATTGCTGTGTCCTTAGCTTTTCATAAAAAGGATGCCACACAATTGTTTGAGAAAGAACTATGTCTAACTCATTTGTTTTGTTTTCGATGTTGACTATTTCATGAGCGAAGGAACGCGCAACAAACAATGAATGAAAGAAAATTTTACAACTTGCCACACAGGATCATGCATTGGTCGCGGTTCTTTGTCAATAATTGATCTTGCGTATTTGCGTGAACACTGATAAAATTCCGATATTTTTTTTTTATGGTAGTGCTCTTGATGAGAGTGCATTTGCGCGTCTTCACAAATTACTACAGGCGTATAGACTATGCTGAGATGGCTATCACCTGCAGACACAAAATGCACCGACCTACAACTACGCCTTGCCAGAGCTATTGGCGGCGAGAAGTTACGGAGTCGCCATCTAGCGGAAGCGCCTCGCTGGCGTATAGTATGAGCGATCACGCGGTGCGCTCCTCATAGGCTTTGCTGTCAGCGCTCACTGAAAACACCACGCGCGAGCTCTCCCAGACATTTCTGTAAGTACTTTCGAAACGAGAGAAGTTTTTTACTGTCTAAATAATATTCTTGGGCAAACTGAAAGCACACAATCGTTTACAGACGCTATCTCTTTACCGAATACGTACAGTGAACGCCACAGCGCGCGGTCGCCGCGATCGATTCTCCCGAACCGGCTTCTTGCGTGAAAGGTAGGTAAAAACTGAGAGCAAGCTATGTGAAATATGTTCTTATAGTGTTTGTATAACTAAATGGAGCGTAATACAACGAAGCCTCAATGCAGCGATCGCGCAGATTCGCAGCGACCGGCGCGTCTGGATGCTTGTCCGCGCACTGTTTCGCTTTCTCCACGTGCGCGTTTTCGCACCGTGCCATGAGCTTTAGGGCGCAGAATATGAGCATTTGACAGTATACAAGCAACCATTGTTGCGTGGGTGTTATCAGAGCTGTTCAAAAATAACTTCATTGTGGAGACCTCGACGCCTACGGGGACTGTGATGTGCCGTCGCGACGATTCAATCTTTTTTTCTTCTAAATTCTTTGAGCTTTCAATATTATTTCTCGAGTTGCGTCGCGCTGTATGTTTATCGGTGTTCTCAGCGTGCAATTTCCCGCTGCTCCTTTTTTGTAATCCAGTGCATGCATTAATTCATAACACAAACATGACCATATGCCATGCTTTTTTAAAATGTGCTTCTTACCGCTGCCTTTCCACTCCACTCAACTTGCCAGTATCTATAGCATCGACAAGTTCATAGACCAAACCGTCATGACATTAGTCGGGCAGCGGACTCGGGCGAGCGTCTCAGTGCGCGTTTTTCAGAGCATCGCAGACCGGGCGCCGTAGCAGAAATCTTCCTCGCGTCTGTGCTTGCTGCATACCCGAGTTGTAGCCGATGTTTGCCGGTTTTATGTTTCGCGAGCCAAACTTCACGCAGCTTGTCCTGCGGCTACGTGTGAATAAGGCTGACTGCGGGCTCCGTTGCGTACATCCGGCATTGTGGCACCGAGCAGTAGCCTACCATGTTGCGCGCCTTCAAAGGCAGCCACTACCTATTGTAGTGCTTTTAAGCGTTGTAAAGGAGACACTCGAAGCGGGAAAATTTCGCCACTAAATGAGGAACGCAGCGTAAATTGAAACTCTCGTTTTCAGCCCGCTTCGGCGCTCCCGAAGCAACCGATGCGGCCGCTATGTCCCCGTGATCCCTCCTAGCACGTCACGCCGACGGTGGCGCCAGCTTTTCCAGTGGTGGAGCTCGAGGCCAATAAGCTAGGGCTGTCGCATTCATTAGGGACGAAAACCTTAGGAAGCGAATACTTAGGGAACAAAAAGAATAGAACTAAGTTTCTAGGCGTTTTCCCATTCTTAATTAAAACGATATTGCTTGGTCTGTCGCCCTCTGCGCCCAATTATAGCTGAGGCCATAGGCGGAGAGTTTTAATGCTTTCCGGAGTGGGCGGGGGGGGGGGGGGGAGGGAATATGGCTGGGGCCCGACCAGCTTTCCGAACCACATATATATATTTCTTGCACATGAGAAACTTCGTGTGGTCTCGAAGAATTGATCGCTGAAGTCACGGAGTCATATGAGTATATACAAGACCTCATAGCAGGAGACAGTTCAATTTCACAGCCTCAACCCTCTCGGTGGTGTAATCTTCTTTCGTGTAATTCTGGTATACTTGGATATCACTAACACTGCTTCGCCTTTCCGGCGAAACTGCAGCCTCTCTCTCTCTCTTCTTTTTGTGTAAGTCCGATTATAAGCGCTGCTGCGCATGATTGCTGTTGAGTCTGATCTCGAGTGAATCCGGCTTGGCCTCATTTCTTTTTTTTTATTGCAATGAAAATAAAAGAAAGAGACGTAGCCACCTTATAATGGTCACGGCTACTCCTTTTCTCGTAGTGGATGCAACAATATAAAAATCTGTAGGAAAATAAACAGAAACCACTTCATACGGTCAGAAATCCACAGCACAGTCCTATACGCCCATGAACATAACAGTATAAAATTCAAATGCAAGTTGCACCGCAATGAGTTCGTAAACAGTCACAAACACACACAAACGGCCGCGATGTAGACTTCGATGAGCATATAAACAGATGAAATGAGATGAGGATTACACAGTGTTGAAACAATTCACGCACGAAACGTAATATACAAGCACTAATAAGTACAAATAATAGAATAACGTTACAGTGACATCGTGCGATTATTCAGTGCAATACCTAGTATTTGTTAATGATACCTGTGTCTTCATAAAAATGTTCAAGCGCGTTCAATGCTTTTCGCTGTGCTATTTTCGATGGCCATGGGCCCAGCAAATTTGCGAGTGAGAAAGGCCGATGAGGATCGATGGAGTGTAGCTCTTGTTTTAGCTGCCGTCGTTGCGTCTCGTATATGGGGCATTCGAGGAGTAGATGGCGGACATCCTCATCGTTGTGGCCACATGAGCAAGCCGGGGAAGGAGCCCGTTTAATTCGATGTAGGAAATGTTTGGTGTATGCTGTCCCAAGGCGCAGTCGATGAATTGATGTCTCGCCACTTGTAGAAATTTGTACATCCAGGTGGTATTTGAGTTCAGGGTCTACTTCGTAAAGGATTGATCCCTTAGTGTTTTCATTAAACCATGTTGACGTACACAAGTCTTTCTTTAATACCACAATATCCGTTTTATGTCCATTGGTGATAAAGGAATGAGCTGAATTTCTGCATCTTTATGGGCCGATTTTGCCAATGAGTCCGCTAGTACATTGCCTGTTATACCAGTATGGCCGGGGACCCACTGTAATATCACTTCATGTTTCCTTTCATTATTCTGAGTTAAACTGTTCAGTACAGCGTATGTTATTCGTGCGTGAGGTTGGCCGTCATCAATATCTCCAAGACATGCTAAAGCCGATAAGGAGTCCGTGCAAATTACCCACTTTGTTGGTGTCTCATATCTTTTAATAAAATGAGTGGCTTGGAGAATGGCCACTAATTCCGCTGTTGTTGGTGACGACGTGCGTCCCAGTCGACACGCGTACTCTACCTCTAAGGATGGTATAACAAAAGCTGCCGTCGCACTTTCTTTGATTACAGACCCGTCCATGTACAAGAGAATAGATTCCTGGTACTTGTCAAATAGGTGATGCAACGCTAATTGTTTTGCTGCGAATGTGGAAACGTCTCTTTTATTTTTAAGCCCTTCGATTGACGTTTCTATTTTCGGCGTTGCAGAAGCCATGGTGTATAGCAGAGGTCTGATTGCCAAAAAAGTGATCGTGGGAGTCGTAATTTGTGTTCTTGAAACAAGGCGTGTATTTGTGCACCCGGACTGTTCTCTATCAGAGAGAGAAGGGGGTGTATAGAATGCTGAGTAGCAATTTTGAAGAGATGTCGGCATGTTTCCAGGCTGCGAATCACCGTGAAATGCGGTTCCCGCGCTTCTGCAATAGTGAGGTGACTGGACGTAGCTTGTGGGACTCCTATGTACACTCGTAAAGACGAGCCTGTAATAGCTGTAGCCGATGAAGGGACGTCGCAGATAATTTATGCCATATAGGGGTGGAGTAAGCAATTCTCTGACGCACAATGTTGAGTGGACGTGAAGTAGAGATGCAGTTGTTCCACCCCACTTCGTGCCTGCGATTCTGCGGAGAACATTTATGACATAACTAATTTGGTCTTCCAGGGCGGTCCAATGCTGAGTCCATCGAAGCAGGTGGTCTAAAATCACGCCGAGAAAACGATGTTTCGGAACCAGCTCAATATTATGGCCATCTGTCGAAAGACCAAAATTTCTAACCTTCTTTCTTGTGAAAGGAAGAACCGCTGATTTGGCATAAGATATGTTCATGCCCAGTTCTCTTAAATAGTCACCTATGGCGTTCAAACCTTCCTGTAGCCGATGCTTGACAATGTCTAGAGACTTGCTCGATGTCCATATGCAAATGTCATCACCATACACAGATATGTTTATGTCTGCTGGAAGTACTGCTGATAAACCTGCTGCTGCCGCATTGAAGAGAAGTGGACTTATTACACTTCTTTGCGGAACTCCTTTGTTTATGGTGTATGCATCACTTTGGCCGTCATTTGTATTTATATATATTTTTCTGTCTTTCAAGAAGTTAGCTATCCATTTGAGCACTCGGTCATGCACTCCGAGAGTTGAGAGTCCAAGCAGAACGTAAGGTGGCTGACAGAGTCAAAGGCCTTCTCAATACCAATAAACACAGCAACAGCAATGTTTCCACAGCTAATATCATGGTCAACAAACGTTACCAAGCCAAAGATGCAGTCCATTGTACATCTGCGTTTTCTGAAGCCAGCCATTTGATCTGGTAGACAACTCCTGTATTCTATACACCATTGCAGTCTAATATCGACCATCTTTTCCATCACCTTTGAAACACAGCTCGTTAAACTAACAGGACGGAAGGAGTCAAGAGACAGTGGCATTTTGCCAGGTTTTAGCAATGGGACTACGATAGCGATCCTCCAACTAATAGGAACAAGTGCTTCCTCCCACATCTTGTTGAAGACGTGTAGGAGAGTGGACGTGCCTGTTGGGCCAAGGTTTTTCAACGTACAATAAGAGATGTTGTCAGGACCAGTCGCTGTTCTTTGGCGTGTCTTCGAGAGACCGTGCTGCACTTCTTTTAGAGAGAACAGAATTTCCAACTGGGTATGAGGTACATTGCAAGCATTGTCAATATGTTGCTGCACCGAAAAGATAGATTGATCTTGAATTGATACAGGATCTGCGAAATTTACTGGTGTTGCGCAGAACGTGTTTGCAATTTCGCGTTCAGATACGCCAAGAGCTGTAGCAAGGCTTTTGAAGGGACTACATTGTGATACCGGGTGGCCAAGGGCGTTTATTAATCTCCAAATTTTCGGCAAGGTGGTGAAGGGGGTGAGTGACGTACAGAACTCACGCCACCGTTGTGTCCCAGTTTTTTATGTCGCGGTTAAATTTTTGGTGTGCAGCTTGACTTTCTTGAGAATCTTCAAGCCGTCCGCAACGAAGAAACCGACGCTCTGCTCTCCGTCTAACGGCTAGGAGTCGTTCATAGTATGCGTCGACACTGTTTTGTCCCTCCTGAACAGTTGTGTATCGCGTAGCCCTGGAGTAATTACTTAGTACTGATGACATGAACGTGTCCAGGTCATTTACTTGGTTCAGTGCCACAGAATTATATTCTCGAAATAGTTGCCAATTAGTAAGTTTAGTTACTCTGGGAGATCTTGCCGGATGTATAAGGGGATGCGCTATGAGAATTGGGTAGTGGTCACTGCCCCGTGTCTTATAATCTGTGCACCATCTAATACCGCGCGTAAGGTCAGGCGAGGCTGTAGTAAGATCAATACAACTAGCGTAATTGTAGCCTCTTGACAAGGTAATCGATCCATCATTGAGTACAACAAGGCCGCATGAGTCTATAGCCTTTTCTAAAGACCTGCCTCTAGAATCAGTGTGGCTACTGCCCCAGGTAACGTTATGCGCATTGAAGTCCCCGCAGAATAGGACTGGTCCTTGAATCCTTTGAAAGAAATGCATGAAAGTTGACTCAGTAAGACGCGATGCTGGTTGCATGTAAACGCAAACAATGGTCACTAGCAGCTTTTTAAACTGGACTTTAGAGGCAACGAACTCACGCACATCAGAGTCCAAGGAGAAGAGAAGACAGGAAGGTAGGTCTCGTCTGACGCATAACATAGTTAGGCTAGGGTTCGGTGTTCGTGAAGATGTGTATATCTGATTTCGAAAGACGGAAATTACGGTCTACACCGACTTCGTTAAGACACAACGGGGAACTTGTATTGCGATTACTGAGTGAATTATACAATGTTCCCCAACTATGATGCGCCAAGACTTAAAGAAAGAGCAGTTGCGTTACTCGATGAAAAGCAAGTGCCTATTGTTTCCAGTACAGCGGAGAAGCTGTCAGTGATTATTTTATTCCTTAGATTTGATTCGGTAATTGCAAATAATTATCTAACTCGAGAAGTACTGTCCTAATTTTCAAAGTGTCAATGAGGCATGTGTAGGCACCTCCAAATGACATGTAACTGCGGTGTTTTCAGCGACGTACTAATTGCGTACAATTTATTTCTCGTTGGCAAAGAAACCTCACGAAATACGAAAAACACTACGTCAAAGCGCTCCCAGCCGCACCATAAAACGGCGCCCTCCAATGAGCTGAATGAAAGCAACTGCATTGCGCGTCGGAAACCCGAAGAGACAGCGCATCGCATTGATAATGGTACGGAAGTAGCACCAAAAGCAGGTTTCGCGGCTTCTCAGTCATTACTTCTCTCATTTCTACGGCACAATTATTATCGGTCTCTCAAGGCCGACTGATCACATTTATAACAAAAGCCCCCTGATAACGCGGCCGAAGCTCCGCTCTGACCTCGCGCGAAATGCGAAAAGTAATGCAATAGGCATATAATGTGTCAAAATCCCGGTTTTACTCGCACCGCATCGAAAGAGAGTGAGCGAAGCTATATTTCACGCCAGAAACTTGCTTCGCACCAAAGCCAAATTAATGTAGCGGTTTCATGTTTTCATGAGAGTGTATACGTGCTGCCAAAACAGGTTCGTGTCAAAAAATAAAAGCGAAATAAACAGACCGGGAAGCGACCAAAGTATAGACAAAAGGCAAAACCGATGCGTTCAAGAAATTGCATATACCACTTTAAATGAGCCGAATTGGCAATCGGGATGTCTGCAAAAAAAAAAAAAAGAATCAGTCTTTAGTGTGCCTTTATTATCTACGAATTTGTAAGCTCCGTTGAGCACCAGCTGCCGCCTAGAGGACGTGTTCGAATGGGTCTCCTTTTGCAGCTACGCAGTACTGAGTCCGCTTTGACATCTTTAGTGGCTTTCTTGATGACCGACGCCAGAATTTTACGGCAGACATCCGTTATCCTTGCCTTGAACTAATGTGACGTTTGTCTTGATCCTGTAAACCTGATCTTTCACATAACCCCAAAGAAAGAAACCGATTGGAGAGAGGTCAGGTGACCTAGCCGGCCAATTTACAGGTTCGTGCCTTTCAATTTATTGCCCATGAAAAGTCGCATCCAGTCAGTTTCGTGCTCGGCTGCTGCTGTGTGCGGGTGCCCCACCTTGATGATACCACAATTGTGGAAGACATAACAGCGGGACTTCGCTGAGAAACTCATCCACCGCACCGTCAAAGATTTCGTTTACGTAATGATGTCCAGTCAGTGTGTGATCGAATAATATGGGACTAATTATAGCACTGGCGTAAATTCCGAACCACACAATGAGCGGCCACTGGTACTGATGCCGATTGCGCTTAACGCAGTGCAGATTGGATTCCCTCCAATAGTAGGCATTGTGCAAATTTACTTAAGCATTTCTGTGAAAATTGGCTTCATCTCTGCACATCATGTTGCTCAAAAAGTCCGGTGACTCATCGGCTTTTGTGAGGACCCTAATTCGAGAAATCTGGACGAGTCTAGAGGTCCTTATCTTCCAAGCATTGGTGTGGTTAAGCTGGTACAGGTGAAAACCCGTCATTTAGAATCCTCCAAACTGATGACTTGGCAATCGGTACCTGGGCGGCCACGTCCCGCAGGGTAGGGTGAGGGTTTGAGGCCATAAATGCTAGAACATCCGTGCGTAGGCTAGGACTCAAAGATTGAGTCCTCCACCGGTGTTTCTTGAAGCTGCCGGTTTGTCTCTAGTTTTCATAATTTCTGATGATAGTCAATGCATTTGGTTTACCGTCACACTTCCATGACTGATGTATATTTGCGGCCGTCCTCTTCTTGTCATTTGCAGCTACCAAGGCAAAGCTCATGTTGGTCTTCTGTTCATTAGAGAAAGACATGGCGACTGGGACGAAACAAAACGCACGTTTAAATGTTTGCACTGACGCTGTCAATTTGCTTTTGTGGTGATAGATATTATAGCGAAAAACGAAGAAAAAAATCATCTGTGCACTTTATCGACGCTAAGACAAGAGATATCACAGCTTGTTTCCAACTAGTGCCAAACACGACGTGTTACTTCGGCCGGTGTGGGGCAGATAAGGCACTAACTCGATCACGATGTTTTTGTTTATATCCTTTATTTCGTTCTGGATAACTCAGAGGGAGCCTGTTCGAGAACTATGCTTTATGATCGGTGTGGGAGCGTAGTCAAGTGGTATTCTCCATATTTCGCCGGGTTTATTTATCTGCCGGAAAAAAATTTGTACGCAATTAGTATGTCGCTTAAAATACCGCAGTTAGACGTCCCTTGGCTATGTGTACAAATGCCTCATTTATACTTTGATAATTATGGTGATACGTCGCAAGTTAGATAATTAATTACAATTACCTAATTAAATCACAGCAACAAAAAGTTATTGACAGCTACTCCACTGTACTAGAAACAATGTACACTAGGTCTTCTTCGAGTAACGCATTGCTAGATAATTGGTAATTGGTAAATTGGTCAATATGTAATTGGGACATCCTCTGTATACTTATGACCCTTGTATGCAAGTGACGATGTTTCCATCCTTAATCACTACTGTAAATTATTAGAAATGTTTTTTTTCATGAGTCGTTAGCATTTTTCACTGGAAAAAGAAGCAGTACAGAGACACGCATCATCCCCGTGCATTTCACACGCCGTAGATAAAAGGCTCTGCTGAAGGGATCACTGAAGTCTATAGGTTTTTTTTTTCATGGTGAAAACGCAAGCAAAGCAATTAGAACCAAGGTGAACATAGAGCAACGTATTCATTCTCTAGGCATAGGGTATCCATAACATTCGAAATAACCCGCCGTGGTTGCTCAGTGGCTATGGTGTTGGGCTGCTGAGCACGAGGTCGCGGGATCGAATCCCGGCCACGGCGGCCGCGTTTCGATGGGGGCAAAATGCGAAAACACCCGTGTGCTTAGATTTAGGTGCACGTTAAAGAACCCCAGGTGGTCGAAATTTCCGGAGTCCCCCACTACGGCGTGCCTCATAATCAGAAAGTGGTTTTGGCACGTAAAACCCCATAATTTTTTAACATTCGAAATAACTTTTAATTGGCTACCTCCATCTTTCAAAAATCTAATAAATTTTGCCCTGTGTGTATATTTGAATATATTGTGTAAGTGCATGGTGTTTACAGTGGAAATTTAAAACAATGTTCAAATGAGAAAATACGGGCGAGGCAGCCGCCGCTGGTGCTTCAAATGTGTTTGTCCACCCATTGTCAGGATTTGCAGAAATAAAGCAAAAGTATAAATAAACAGCCCTGCACGTCCGTGCCAACAATGATGCAGTAAGCTACTAGCACCAATAAAATTTAGAGTGAAAAGGTTGAGGGAAGTCAAAAGAAACCTCAAATGATGCGGGTGACAAAGCTCTGGTAATGGCACTTTAGGTGTGTCTGTGTAGGGGGGGGGGGGGGGTGTAGGGGCTTCTGCATCGCCAGGAGGGGGGGGGGGGGGGCTTGGGCCCCGGAGCCACCCCTCCCCCCACTACCCCCCATTGTCGGCGCTTATGGCTGTCGCTCGTGTACGGGTATGTACGATAAAAAATAATTTAGGAGGGAAATTTATGTTCAAGGTGACGGTAGATTTAGGAGTGCAGCTACTGTATAAATCTATGCGGTACATGCGAACTTCATTGCGCTTCGACGTCGAGTCATCACAATGAACCAGCACCGAGGTGCGACAACATAAATGAAGGCAGTGGTAAGAAACGACAAGCAGGGTAGGTAAAAGATGAAAGGAAAAGTCGTGTTCTTCCACTTCTCCTTGACGGGAAGAACCACTTAACAGAAAGAAGGAAAAAAAAAAGAAACCAAAGAGGATAAAAGGAAAGATGACTCGTACAGTTAACTTTTCTTCTTGATTAATGTAGGTTGCTATAGAACACGTCAACGAATGATTGCTGATACGCGATACCCCGCGAAACAGTGCAAGAGTGGACGTCAATTATCTTCTCTCTGGGCTTTTACAAAGAGGGAGAGAGAACGCAAGGAGCGGAAAGGTAGGAAAGTTAACCAGAATATTGACAGAGAAGCCTTGGGACCATCTAGAATAGAGACGTTTCTAGAGATTTAACATGTCCTCCTAAGGCGCCATTAGGTTACCACCAAGAATTAAGCGCTGCAGTGCCAGTCTTCTGCACAGGCTTAGGCTGATAGTGTTATTTGCGCATCGTTACGTCCACGTCATGCGATTTATTGAGCCTTCAGACTGTGAGTTGCGCCATGTGCATACATCTTTAGGCCATGTACTGTTTGCCTTAAAGCGTGGAAGATCGACAGAGGTTGGCAACTACTTTAGCCCTTCTCGACATAGTGGCGTGACTGCGAATCTAGTTTCCACGCAATCCATGTCTTGGTTGATTTTTTAAAAGTATGTGTTTCAACTGTAGCCTATGTGCAGCCTTGCCCGTTACGGGATATGCCTCTTCCCTCTTCGTCATCGTCACTCATCCTGTTTCTGTTTGGTGCCCTCTTCTTTCCTCGAAAGCTGGCTGCAGGAATTTGTCTCAGGTCGATAAACTATGCTTTTCTTATCATTAAACTTTCTCTCTCTCTACTCATTTGCCACCTCGTTTCGGTCTGCAATGTTATGAGAAAAAGAATTTCCGGTCATTAAGCAACAGTAGCTTCAGTTCATTGGGCCCAATCTTCACTGTTGTATTGTAGAAGTCTTTGAGAATTCTCAGTCATTTTTATACGGTTGATCAAGTTCACAGCGTGTTTAGTGCAAAAGAACACTTTATTTTTTGCGTTGTCATTTGAATATAATTTTCTTGTAGCGGTGATTTCTTCGTTTTTATGCTATGAATGCATCCTTGCCTAAACAAATTAGGGGAAGCTTTTCAACGATGGCAATTGCTATTTATTTGGCGGGGGGCGGGGGGGGGGAGCGATAATTAGTGACGGTGGTCACACATAGAAAGGAAGTATTTAAAAAAATACTTTAAAAGTACGTAGATGACAAAGCTCACACAATAAAGGTCCATATATTTGGCGCGCGAAGGAAACCGAGGGGACACAGTGGCAACAGTAGCCTGCAGTGAGGTTCTCACGTGAGCCGGGCCTTGGGTCTTTAAGTTGTCGCTTGTTTGCGCTGCTTCTTCTTCAGCATAATAGATTAGAGAAAGAGAGACAGAAACAAGAAGGAAGTGCATGGTAGAGTGGCCCCGTCATTTGTGTTACAAGATAAAAGCGAACGACCTAGCTGAGAGTTACTGCAGCTCTAAACTGAGCTGAAACCTCGCTTGCAAATGCGAGATTTCAAAAGGGCCATTAACGTCCTAAGACCTGTTTATTACTGGTGTTGAATTAGTCTCTACTGAGATTTTAAGGCAGTTTGCCTAGTCTCTAAAGCCGCTCGAGTTCGCTCTTCTCCTCGGGCGGCCATTTTTCCAAGAAAGTATGCCTTCCAACCACTATCGCGACTACCACAACCACAACGACCAAAACGACTACGACTATCGCGGACAACATCAGTTCCTTTCCACGTAAGTATGAGGCTCGGAGCAGGAGCTATGGCGCTTGAAAGTAACCTGGGGCCTGACGAACCAACCGACTGAGCTATCTTTCCAGGCAACATCCAAGGGTCACGAGTTCAAATCACCTGTTATGTTCCTTTTCCCCCTTTTTTTCTTTTTTTCTTTCCTTTTAATGTCTTTTCCTTTATTTTATCACTGTACGGGAACCCTCCTAAAAAATTATATATATCCTCAATTATGTATGGCCACACATGTGCAGGTCATAAATACCAGGTTCTCTAGCCGAGTGCCATCCGTGCGGTATAACCGAGCTCAGATTGGTCCACCTTGACTGATCAAATAGGGCACCACTGTAGGTTAAATGAGGCGTACAACTCCTGCGGGACCCGCCGTGGTTGCTCAGTGGCTATGGTGTTAGACTGCTGAGCACGAGGTCGCGGGATCGGATCCCGGCCGCGGCGGCCGCATTTCGATGGGGGCGACATGCGAAAACACCCGTGTACTTAGAATTAGGTGCACGTTAAAGAACCCCAGGTGGTCGAAATTTCCGGAGTCCTCCACTACGGCGTACCTCATAATCAGAAAGTGATTTTGTCACGTAAAACCCCATAATTTAATTTTTAAATTTAATCCGGCGGGGACGGTAGAGTATCCACTTCCCGTGCAAGAAGACCGTGGTTCAAATCCCGGTGCCGCGCAATTCTCCACCGGAAAATACAAAAAGAAACCGTGTGTTGAGAAAATTGCACAAACAGGCCTGGAGTGCGGCCTGATCCCGGTGACCAGAACCGGTAACGCACTCTCTCACCAGAGCAGGATTGGCCAACCTGGTGCAGTACTTGGCCACAACCTCCTATATGAATACAACAATCAAACCCCGGCCCCCAGTCCCCAGCAGCCGCGAAGCAACTGACCACGGCGGCGGTCAGATCTGTGACGCAGCAGAGGGTGCTAGGAGTACCTGGCTCCGGACAGGCCGCCATTGGAATCTGAATCTGGCAACGTTTCACGTTAGAACGTTATCTAGTGAGGCGAGTCTAGCAGTGTTATTGGAGGAATTCGAGGGTAGTAAATGGGATATAATAGGGCTCAGTGAGGTTAGAAGGACAAAAGAAGCATATACAGTGCTAAAAAGCGGGCACGTACTGTGCTACCGGGGCTTAGCGGAGAGACGAGAACTAGGAGTCGAATTCCTGATTAATAAGGAAATAGCTCGTAATATACAGGAATTCTATAGCATTAACGAGAGGGTGGCAGGTCTTGTTGTGAAACTTAATAAGAGGTACAAATTGAAGGTGGTACAAGTCTATGCCCCTACATGCAGTCATGATGACCATGAAGTCGAAAGCTTTTATGAAGACATGGAATCACCGATGGGTAAAGTCAAAACAAAATACACTATACTGATGGGCGACTTCAATGCCAGGGTAAGCAAGAAGCAGGCTGGAGACAAGTCAGTGGGGGAATATGGCATAGGCTCTAGGAATAGCAGAGGAGAGTTATTAGTAGAGTTTGCAAAACAGAATAATATGCGGATAATGAATACCTTTTACCGCAAGTGGGTTAGCCGAAAGTGGACGAGGAGGAGCCCGAATGGTGAGACTAGAAATGAAATCACTTCATACTCTGCGCGAACCCTGGCATCATACAAGATGTAGACGTGCTCGGCAAGGTACGCTGCAGTGACCATAGGATGGTAAGAACTCGAATTAGCCTAGACTTGAGGAGGGAACGGAAGTAACTGGTACACAAGAAGCCAATCAATGAGTTAGCGGTAAGAGGGAAACTAGAGGAATTCCGGATCAAGCTACAGAACAGGTATTCGGCTTTAACTCAGGAAGAGGACCTTAGTGTTGAAGCAATGAACTACAACCTCATGGGCATCATTAAGGAGTGCACAATAGAAGTCTGTGGTAACGCCGTTAGACAGGAAACCAGTAAGCTATCGCAGGAGACGAAAGGTCTGATCAAGAAACGCCAATGTATGAAAGCCTCTAACCCTACAGCTAGAATAGAACTGGCAGAACTTTCGAAGTTAATCAACAAGCCTAAAACAGCGGACATCAGGAACTATAGTATGGATAGAATTGAACAAGCTCTCAGGAACGGAGGAAGCCTGAAAACAGTGAAGAAGAAACTAGGAATAGGCAAGAATCAGATGTGTGCGTTAAGAGACAAAGCCGGCAATATCGTTACTAATATGGATGAGATAGTTCAAGTGGCTGAGGTGTTCTATAGAGATTTATACAGTACCAGTGGCACCCACGACGATAGTGGAAGAGAGAATAGCCTAGAGGAATTCGAAATCCCACAGGTAACGCCAGAAGAAGTAAAGAAAGCCTTAGGAGCTATGCAAAGGGGGAAGGCAGCTGGGGAGGATCAGGTAACAGCAGATTTGTTGAAGGATGGTGGTCAGATCGTTCTAGAGAAACTGGCTACCCTGTATACGCAATGCCTCGTAACCTCGAGCATACCGGAATCTTGGAAGAATGCTAACATAATCCTAATCCATAAGAAAGGGGACGCCAAAGACTTGAAAGATTATAGACCGATCAGCTTACTGTCCGTTGCCTACAAAGTATTTACTAAGGTAATCGCAAATAGAATCAGGAACACCTTAGACTTCTGTCAACCAAAGGACCAGGCAGGATTCCGTAAAGGCTACTCAACAATAGACCATATTCACACTATCAATCAAGTGATAGAGAAATGTGCAGAATATAACCAACCCTTATATATAGCTTTCATTGATTGCGAGAAAGCGTTTGATTCAGTCGAAACCTCAGCAGTCATGGAGGCATTACGGAATCAGGGTGTAGATGAGCCATATGTAAAAATATTGGAAGATATCTACAGCGGCTCCACAGCCACCGTAGTCCTCCACAAAGAAAGCAACTAAATCCCAATAAAGAAAGGCGTCAGATAGGGAGATACGATCTCTCCAATGCTATTCACAGCATGCTTACAGGAGGTATTCAGAGACCTGGTGTGGGAAGAATTGGGGATAAAAGTTGATGGAGAATACCTTAGCAACTTGCGATTCGCTGATGATATTGCCTTGCTTAGTAACTCAGGAGACCAATTGCAATGCATGCTCACTGACCTGGAGAGGCAAAGCAGAAGGGTGGGTCTGAAAATTAATCTGCAGAAAACTAAAGTAATGTTTAACAGTCTCGGAAGAGAACAGCAGTTTACAATAGGTAGCGAGGCACCGGAAATGGTAATGGAATACATCTACTTAGGGCAGGTAGCGACCACGGATCCGGATCATGTGACTGAAATAACCAGAAGAATAAGAATGGGCTGGGGTGCGTTTGGCAGGCATTCTAAAATCATGAACAGCAGGTTGCCATTATCCCTCAAAAGGAAAGTGTATAACAGCTGTGTGTTACCAGTACTCACATATGGGGCAGAAACCTGGAGGCTTACGAAAAGGGTTCTGCTGAAATTGAGGACGACGCAACGAGCTATGGAAAGAAGAATGATGGGTGTAACGTTAAGGGATAAGAAAAGAGGAGATTGGGTGAGGCAACAAACGCGGGTAAATGACATCTTAGTTGAAATCAAGAAAAAGAAATGGGCATGGGCCGGACATGTAATGAGGAGGGAAGATAACTGATGGTCATTAAGGGTTACGGAGTGGATTCCAAGGGAAGGGAAGCGTAGCAGGGGGCGGCAGAAAGTTAGGTGGGCGGATGACATTAAGATGTTTGCCCGGACAACATGGCCACAATTAGTACATGACCGGGGTAGTTGGAGAAGTATGGGAGAGGCCTTTGCCCTGAAGTGGGCTAACTAGGATGATGATGATGATGATGATGATGATATTACAAAACGGGCGCGATATGCTCTTCTTCATCTTCGTCACCCGGAGGTTTCCTGTGTTACGCAATCTGTCAAGCACACAAGCAAGTAAAATTTTCCAATTGTGCAGCAAGCACTTCATGTCAATACGTCACATGAAGTCGTAGGTGATGATTATGTTCAGTTTTGCTTACCAAATTTTCGGTTACGATATCTGTTCCAAACGTTCATGCAGTGAGTCAGAAAAATGTGGGACAGTGTAGCGGCTGCACCCGCTCGCTTCCTCTATTGGAAAAGACACGGTTGACCTCTATAGTATGACCTGGACTGCTGTATGACAAGACAGAACTTTATGAGTACCTTTATCTCCAACACATTTTCAATCTTCGTCAAAATGTAGATGGACTAACAGACGATACAAATGATCAGTGTCATATTTATTGTGAAATCTGGCAAGAATAGCGCAGAAATTCATAAGAATGTTCCAAACGGGCAATGGAAAAAAAGACCTAGAGAGAAGCATTATGTTCAAGTAGGTCCAGCGTTTTCGTGAAGGACGTGATGACCCCAAAGATGATGCCCATCACCAGGACGCCCTTGCATGTCCTGCGAAGATGAAAACATGAATCGCGTGCGCCCTCATATGCTCAGTGACCGCCGAGTGACTGTTAGAATGATAGGAGAGGCACTAGGTTTGGGAAAGTCGTCCGTTCACAGGATTGTGATTAAAAATTTGGAAATTAAAGAGGTTTGCACCAAGATGGTGTCCAAACTGCTTACTCCCGAGCGGAAGTTGCGCCGAAAAAGATGTTGCATTCATTGGAAAGCTTCAAACGACGGCGAGGAATTCTTGCAGATGGTCGTCACCGGTGACGAAACTTGGAATTAGCAAAACAACATTGAGCTGAGGTTGCAGAGCAAGGAGTGGAAAAGAAAACATGAGCCAAGGCAAAAAGAAAATCGCGGAAGAACAAACTGGCTGCCATGGAATTGGGCATCATGAATTTATGCCTGAAGGCCAAACTTTCCATGCAGATTTCTACGCGGAGGTGGTGAAGCGACTGAAAGATCGTGTGTGTTGACTGCGACTACATTTATCAAAAGAGTAGCGCTAGAATCTACACCGTGATAACGCCCCTGGGCATTTTGCTTTCATAGTGCGTGAGTTTTTGCAAAAAATTCCATCACCGTGCTGAAACAGCTTCCCTACTCATCGAATTTAGCCCCCTGGGTCTATGTTTTTGTTCCCCAAACGCAAACTGGGGCTCCGGGGGTGGCAGTTCGGGGATGTGATGACAATTCAAAAGGAAACGACATCGCTGCTGAAGCCTTTAACAGAAGAGAACTTCCAAGTGTACTTCCAGCAATTGAAGAAAGGGCGGAACCAATGTATTGTGTATAATGGTGTATAATCTTGAAGGTGACAACATTTATGTCTCTAAAAGTCTGAAATTATTTTTTTAAACGTACTGCACAAAGTTTTGAGACGAACCTTGTACACTAACTCGTGCTCGATGTCGATGCCGAAGGGAGCTCAGGCCGGCGAGGTTCTATAACTTTCAAGTTGTGCTTACCATCTCACCAAAATCAGCTGGAGTTATTGCCCGATCGAAGAGCCAATTAAATTTGCATCTCTGACTTAAGTATCAGTCTTCCTGGCAATGATGTCTGACGATGTTGTCCTGCTGTCTGTGCTTATTGCCTACCCGCATATTACTCCTATCTTCTTCGTCAACGCTCTCTGCAGAGTAGCACGACACCTGAGGCACACCTTTTTTTCCTGAAATTAATTCTCTCTCTTTCGAAACAAGATATATAAGCTGTCTCTCATATTCAGCAGGCCTTTGTTGCTTTTAAATCCTGGTCTAGACGTCCTCCAAAGATATTCTCGCCGGCAGGAGGTGCGTGATTCCTCAAAAGAGAGAAAAAAAAAACAGAACCGAAGACTCCTCTTTGCGCATAAGACGCTAACGAGGTGTGTATTGGCGGGCGCTACCAGGGTGTGAAATACAACGAGAAATCGAATTCTAGCTCTACAACATAAATCACCGAATGCAGTTGCCCAGCACGAGAGCGCGAATGCTGGTTGAATGAAGAGATTGGGAAATCATACTGTAATGAAATGGAGAAATCTGTTTGCACAATGAGAGAGCGTATAATGCGGGGTTGCGTGTTATAAAAGGTCAGGTTGCACAATCACACAACTATACAACAGCCGTTCAGTTTCAGCCGCACCGTTTAGGTGACCCTGACGTTCGATGGTCTCCGACACTCGACATTTACGCTGCGTTTCCACGCACCGACGCCGTCGTTCGGCAGTTCAATGATGGTTGCCAGTTCTAACACAGACGTCATTTTACTTTTACAATAACTCCTGGAATGAGCCCCATGATCTGTCACTTCAACAAAAATGCCGTGGTGCAAAGGTTAGAACGCCCAGCTTGCAAACGAAAAAGTATGTTTTGATGAAGTTGTATTCAGTTGACTAGGAAGGCGAATCCATTTAACTGGTGGCGACATGGGTTTGGTTTAATTCATTTAACAAACGGCATACTGGATCGGTAAAGTTGATTACAAACAAATTTGAATTGGCCATCGCGACCTGACGTCGCCTTAAACAGTTACCGCCATTAAGGGGAGGTATGGGCCTCTGACCAAAAATTTCAAAGTCATTATTCTTCGAGGTATGGTGCTGGGAGTTAATCGATATATGTAATGTTATGTGCTTGTTTCCATTAAGAGGTTCGTTTTTACTCATCTCCTTTGAATCTAATCTTACGCAAGCGTCCTTTAAATATTTTGTGCATAGATTTGCAAAATACATGTCCCTTACATTTCGCTAAATAGCGTATCAATGCCTTGTGCATAAATAAAGAAATGCCTTAAGACCAACCTTATTGCTCTGCCTTACCTAGAAAGCGAGTTACGAGGATTTGGAGTTGAAACTGGAAAGAGCGTTCTTCCGGTGCTTAACTGTGATTTCTCGCAACTTTGATGTCTTTGATGTCTCGCAACGTCTGACAGCATTCCTTAAATCACATAGAAGCCATTGATACTCTGTTTAGTAAAATCTAAGGAACAAATATTTTGAAGATCTTTGCGAAAATTCTTTAAAGGAAGCTCACATAAAATTAGAACCAGAGGAGAAGAACAAAAATGGACTGCATACTCTAAATAAGCACGTACATATGTACAAGTTTTGAGCCCCATATCTCGAAGAACTTTTTATTAGCCTACTCCCCCAGCCGCTCGCCTTAAAAAGAAAATCAAAATCAGTGCGGATGTGACGACAGTGACACTTCACGTGGCGCATTACAACTTTATTCTTGATTAAGTCTTTATAGCCAGGTATCTTCTACCCTTCAGCGTTGCGTCTCACAGGTTAATTTTAAATACATTTTTTTTTGACAAAAACGAAGGCATAGGTACAAAGCATTGCAAATGCTGATGAGCAATTGCTCATCATGCTCAAAGATGAGCAAATGCTGATACTCATGCGTGTGCCATTATTGAGCTCATTTTCGTTTTCCTCAAGCTGCCCGCTAATTTTGTACCTTTTTTTTTTGCCCGCTCATAATGTAGCGCAGAAATGCTCCGCACTATTTTTTTTACCATTAAAGCTCTATGAAACGCGAGAGCATTAAGATGCCTTCAAGGAGACGACCAAAAGGTGGGTGTAATTACGAAGACAAGCGTAGAGCGATAGCTGGAGATAGAAAGCCATGAATGAAAAACTTCTCGCCTCGCATGTCGGGCTTCACCTTGTAAACAGCCGACTGGGCCAGCAGACAAGGGGGAAACACGGAACGGAGGCAAGGGGCATATCCCAAGGACACCAAAGTCACGACGTCGGCATTACGCTCAGTCAAGCAGTAGGGCGCAGAGCGCGCGGAGCGAGCAGTTCGTAAGCGCGAGGAGTGGCGCTACTTGTCGCCGTCGACACCTGGAGCTGTCGTCATGGAAAGGGAAGCTGAAGAGGTTTTGAGTGAGAGAAATAACGCACGTCTTCATTCCTAGGCGAAATAAATAGACAAGGAGCGTGTAAGGACTTCTGTAACGAAACTTCGCAAAGACAATGGCATTGCCGTGCAGAGGAAGTAGTTATGTGCCATGCGTGTTCCGTTGTTTATTCTATAATAACTTGACGTTGCAATCTTGAGTTGAAAACCCGTGCGTAAATTTATTACCTCGAAATTTCCTCTTTGTGAATCGTGCGTTTTCTTAATTAAAAATGGTTCGGGGCTCCTCGCTGCGGCAGCGCTCTGGCTGCGTGCTCCTGGGTGGGGCAATTAAGAAGAACGTGGCCTCGAGGGAAGCGGCTTTGCGCTCGCAGCCACCTCCCAGCTTCGGTTTGGCGCGCTCTGATAGTCGAAACTTGTCAAGCCGCAGTTCCGCGGGTAACTGCATTTTTTAACACCCAAAAGTTGACATGGCTTGCATGGAGAGCTCGCTTCTATTTCCCAATTATGATGAACTCGCTGAAACTAGAAGTTTAGAAGTTCATTAATGATTTTTTTAATTATCAACTCATTACCTCGTATCACCCGTCATTCTATGGTCGTCGTCATTGACGGCATGTCTCCGAAGGGAGCGCCATTTTTATTTCAAAACGGCTATATTTAAATATTAACCCGCCGTGGTTGCTCAGTGGCTATGGTGTTGGGCTGCTGAGCACGAGGTCGCGGGATCGAATCCCGGCCACGGCGGCCGCATTTCGATGGGGGCGAAATGCGAAAACACCCGTGTACTTAGATTTAGGTGCACGTTAAAGAACCCCAGGCGGTCAAAATTTCCGGAGTCCCCCACTACGGCGTGCCTCATAATCAGAAAGTGGTTTTGGCACGTAAAACCCCATATATTATTATTATATTTAAATATTGCTTAACACCATCGTAGAAACACCCGTTAGACCTGACAGCTGCAATTGGCTGCTGCTGTCTTGATGAGTAGAGAGCAACTTGGGACGCCGGCAATGTGCCGCTGTGTGTGTGCCGCAAACAGCAAAGAAAGCAAAGCACCGCTTATCACCGATTCCGAGATATGCGTGAGATCCCCCGATCTTATCGCTTGCCAGTAGTTTGAGCCACCAATATGAGCCGCCAATATATTGGACATGTGAGCATTTTTGGAAGCCTTGCTAGAAGTTTCAAAGGCCTTGGCTGCGACAACAGCATCTCAATTTAATTTCGACACGCTGATGGAGGTTGCCTGCTCGCTCCTTATTCAATTCTGAGGAAGCAGTTGTAAAATCTTTGCTGCAATGTTTTAATGCATGCCGGCCAAACGTTCAGCATCAGTAACTTTGTTATGCTTCCAGCTTTTCCTACTTCATGACGATTATGGGCATGGTCGCCTTATTTGTCCACACGGTCTTCAACACGGTTATTAGTAGCAAGGTAGTTTCGCAATCTCACTGAAACACCAGATTGTCTTTGCGTGCAGTTGCCCGGGAACATGAACATGTGGCTGCTCCGGACCGCATGTCAAAGCAGCGGATGACACATCGCAATGTGCTCAAATGCTCATTGTCCAGTGGAACTTCATTCACTCATGAGGCAGGATCACTGATGGATGCTTTTTTACTGCGCATTTCAGAGAGCAGCTTTTATGTGCCCGTTCTTGCGGCGAGCGTCGGCGTCCCTCGTAACCGAGCAAACGAGCACAGCGAAGTATCAAAGACCTAACGCGGAGTGCAGCGGGAAATGGAAGACGGCGATAGTGAAGAGAGCGCGAGGAGGAATGCGGAGGAGGAGGGTATGGCTAAAGCGTGAGAAGAAAAGCGTAGTTCCCCCTAAGATGGGCTCTTCGGCGGCGATTACGGGAGTAGTCCCCGGCGTCTGTTCACCGATGACGCCACCAATACCACATATGGAAACAAAGCGCTGCATGAGCGGAAGTCTGTCTGCGGCGGCTGCTGTTAGGCCCGGTATAGATGGAGTCATGATGACCAGGAAGTCGAACGCTTCTATGAAGACGTGGAATCGGCGATGTGTAAAGACAAAACAAAATATACCATTCTGATGGGTGACTTCAATGCCAGGGTAGGCAAGAAGCAGGCTGGAGACAAGTCAGTGGGGGAATATGGCATAGGTTCTAAGAATAGCAGGGGAGAGTTATTAGTAGAGTTTGCAGAACCGAATAATATGCGGATAATGAATACCTTCTTCCGCAAGCGGGATAGCCGAAAGTGGACGTGGAGGAGCGCGAACTGCAAGACTAGAAATGAAATAGACTTTATACTCTGCGCTAACCCTGGCATCATACAAGATGTGGACGTGTTCGGCAAGGTGTGCTGCAGTGACCACAGGATGGTAAGAACTCGAATTAACCTAGACTTGAGGAGGGAACGGAAGAAACTGGTACATAAGAAGCCGATCAATGAGTTAGCGGTAAGAGGAAAAATAGAGGAATTCCGGATAAAGCTGCAGAACAGGTATTCGGCTTTAACTCAGGAAAAGGACCTTAGTGTTGAAACAATGAACGCCAATCTTACGGGCATCATTAAGGAGTGTGAAATAGACGTCGGTGGTAACTCCGATAGACAGGATACCAGTAAGCTATCGCAGGAGACGAAAGTTCTGATCAAGAAACGTCATTTTATGAAAGCCTCTAATCCTACAGCTAGAATAGAACTGGCAGAACTTTCCAAGTTAATCAACAAGCGTAAGACAGCTGACATGAGGAAGTATAATATGGATAGAATTGAGCATGCTCTAAGGAACGGAGGAAGCCTTAAAGCAGTGAAGAAGACACTAGGAATAGGCAAGAATCAGATGTATGCCTTAAGAGACAAAGCCGGCAATATTATTACTAATATGGATGAGATAGTTCAAGTGGCTGAGGAGTTTTACAGAGATTTATACAGTACCAGTGCCACCCACGACGATAATGGAAGAGAGAAAAGTCTAGAGGAATTTGAAATCCCACTAGTGACGCCGGAAGAAGTAAAGAAAGCCTTGGGAGCTATGCAAAAGGGGAAGGCAACTGGGGAAGATCAGGTAACAGCAGATTTGTTGAAGGAGGGGGGGGGGGGCAGATTGTTCTAGAAAAACTGGCCACCCTGTATACGCAATGCCTCATGACCTCGAGCGTACCGGAATCTTGGAAGGACGCTAACATAATCCCAATCAATAAGAAAGGGGACGCCAAAGACTTGAAAAATTATAGACGGATCAGCTGACTGTCCGTTGCCTACAAAGTATTTACTAAGGCAATCGCAAATAGAATCAGGAATGCCTTAGACTTCTATCAACCAAAGGACCAGGCAGGATTCCGTAAAGGCTACTCAACAATAGACCATATTCACACTATCAAGGAGGTGATAGAGAAATGTGCGGAATATAACCAACCCTTATATATAGCTTTCATTGATTACGAGAAAGCGCTTGATTCAGTCGAAACCGCGGCAGTCATGGACGCATTACGCAATCAGGGTGTAGACGAGCCATATGTAAAAATACTGAATGATATCTATAGCGGCTCCACAGGCACCGTAGTCATCCATAAAGAAAGCAACAAAATCGTAATAAAGAAAGGCGTCAGGCAGGGAGATACGATCTCTCCAATGCCATTCACAGCGTGTTTACATGAGGTATTCAAAGACCTGGATTGGGAAGAATTGGGGATAAGAGTTAATGGAGAATACCTTAGTAACTTGCGATTTGCTGATGATATTGCCGTGATTAGTAACTAAGGGGACGAATTGCAATGTACGCTCACTAACCTGGAGACGCAAACCAGAAGGGTGGGTCTCAAAATTAATCTGCAGTAAACTAATGTTTAACAGTCTCGACTTGAACAGCAGTTTACGATAGGTAGCCAGGCACTGGAAGTGGTAAGGGAATACATCTACTTAGGGCAGGTAGTGACCACGGATCCGGATCATGAGACTGAAATAATAAGTAGAATAAAAATGGGCTGGGGTGCATTTGGCAGGCATTCTCAGATCATGAACAGCAGGTTGCCCTTATCCCTCAAGAGGAAAGTGTATAACAGCTTTGTCTTACCAGTAGTCACGTACGGTGCAGAAACCTGGAGGCTTACTAAAAGGGTTCTACTTAAATTGAGGACGACGCAACGGGCTATGGAAAGAAGAATGATGGGTGTAACGTTAAGGGATAAAAAAAGAGCAGATTGGGTGAGGGAAAAAACGCGAGTTAATGACATCTTAGTTGAAATCAAGAAAAAGAAATGGGCATGGGCAGGACATGTAATGAGGAGGGAAGATAGCCGATGGTCATTAAGGGTTACGGACTGGATTCCAAGGGAAGGGAAGCGTAGCAGGGGTCGGCAGAAAGTTAGGTGGGCGCATGAGATAAGGAAGTTTGCAGGGACAACATGGCCACAATAAGTACATGACCGGGGTAGTTGAAGAAGTGTGGGAGAGGCCGTTGCCCTGCAGTGGGCGTAACCAGGCTGATGATGATGATGACATGGAGCAAACTTTCATGGCGAACTTCGCCTGGCATGAATAGACGCGGCGGGACGGCGACGATGGTTCGCTGGTATCGCTTGCATTCAACAAAAAAAGGCGGACGCCGCCGCGTGCTCGCCTTGTGTGTGTCAGTGTTGCCTGACTCTAGGAATGCATATTTGGATAAGAAAAAATAGTAAATAGGGTTTTTACTGTATAATTTGTTGTTAATGACTTAACAACTTGGAAAAAGTTTCATAGAGGCGCTTACGAACGATTTCCGCCCATTTCATTGAGCTGCAAGCATATTAGCAGGCTGGCTTTACGCTGTCTGGCTACGTTGAGCGGTGGCACGACGAAGCGCAGGCGTTACAGAAGGTTTTATAGTTCTCCAACAGCGACGTTAGTTTACTTTGTGGAAAAACACATTATGGTTATTCATATTTACTTCAGTTTCAGTTCACGCTTGAAAGCCTCCTCCAACAACAAGCGTTTAGCACTGCAGCTGGAGAGAATAGAATTACATATATTTGGCGAGAAATGGGTGTCTCTACAGCTCTCGTTCTCGATGCCCCAGGCATTCCGCGCACCGTCTGGGTCCACACAGATGCAAGCAGCCAGAAGATCAGGCATGGTCGGCTTTAACTATAATTTGTAGTCGCTCTTTTCCCTCAAGGCACGCGAGCCGAAGGGGCTTGTAGTAGAGCAAGGGTGGTTTCTGACCGGAGAAGCAGAAAAGCAAAATTTACGAGCACACGTGCCGACAGCGAAAAAAAAAAAGAATAACAGCTTCGGGTGCGGCGACCGAGAAACCGTTTCGTCCCCTATACACGAACCCATATGGATGTCATTACACGTACAAAAACGGCAATAATAAGAAAAGCAGTAGAATGCATACACTGTTTTCGCCGTGGAACCTTTCATCGGGTTGATAAGAAAATTCCACCACACTTATAATTACTATCTGTTGCGTGAGCACCTCACTTAAGTTTGTCGACAAAAAATAAGTTTACACAAAATTGTACTGTTATTTTCATGCTCTCAACCATTCAATATTCGGCTGTAATGACCCTTTTACGCGCAGAGAAACGGAAAGTTCGCGGCCAAACTAGCCCAAACGCCTGCATTCCGTCGCTTCAGCGCGGCCGCACGACGGCCGCTTCGATAGAAAAGAAAAAGTACACAAATACCAAGCAGATGGCGGAAGTCGAGGGAGGTCGATAGTGGCGATGCCTGGTCAGCGCCACTTCCGCCACTTCCGACGGCGATTTTCGCCGGGCGGAGTTTTTCCGATCGGACTGGGTAGCCGACGGGAGTCCGATTTTTGTGCTCTGAGGGGCGAGCGTTCGCCGCCGGGCGAATTTCGTCGCTTGGACGCCGGTTTTCCGTTACATGCATGCGGGGCTGTAATCGCGCCCACGCGCCAACCACGCGCTTCCTGTCGTGATCTCCCGATTAGAGAGGCAGTCGCGATAAACTTCGCTCCGTCTGCAGCGTGCCACACGAGAGAGATTGTTCGAGCCAGCCGATGTGTCGCAAAATGAAAGCACGTATTGGGTACCTTCAATGGTCAGGCGACGCAGCGATCGGCTCAGCCGTCAGCGCCACCGTGCCAGTTCCGCGAAACACCGAGGCGGCCACTTCTACGGAGGCATGCTTTTGCGGCGCTCGTTTGAAACGTGTCAGTCGTTCTAAATTGCGGTTTTAAGGCAATCGAAGACATCGAGGCCCATTTCGGACCACCGACGCTTGAGAAAGGAGGTCCTATTTACGACTACAACCATGCATATTGTGTCAAAGAAGTAAACAGCACGGACATCGCAGCGAAGTGCTTACATTAAATAATGGGGTTTTAGGTGCCAGAACCACGATCTGATTATAAGGTACGCCGTAGTGGGGGACTCCGGAATATTTTGGACCAACTGGGGATATTTAGGACCAACTGGGGGACCAACTGGGGAAATCTAAGTACATGGGTGTTCTCGTATTTCGCCCCCATCGAAATGCGGCCGGGATGGCCGAGATTTGATCCCGCACCCTCGTGCTTAGCAGCCCAACACCATAGCCACTAAGCAACCACTGCAGGTCGCGAAGTGTTTGTCACAGGAATGCAAGCATGCTTACGACATCGAATGCAAATTTCATCATCATCATCAGCAGCAGCCTATTTTATCTCCACTGCAGGACGAAGGCCTCGCCCTGCGATCTCCAATTGCCCCTTTCCTGGGCCAACTGATTCCATCTAGCGGCCCCGAATTTCCTCATTTCATCGCCCCACCTAGTCTTCTGCCGTCCTCGACTGCGCTTCCCTTCTCTTGGTACCCATTCTGTAACTCTAATGGTCCAATGGTTATCTAACCTGCGCATTACATGACTGCCCCAGCTCCATTTTTTCTCTTAATGTCGATTAGAATATCGGCTAAACCCGTTTGCTCTCTGATTCAAACCGCTCTCTTTCTGTCACTTAACGTTACGCCTAGCATTATTCATTCCATCGCTCTTTGCGCGGTCCTTAACTTGTTCTCAAGCTTCTTTGCCAGTCGCCAAGTATCCGCTCCATATGTAAGTAGCATATAAAGATAGTTAACAAATCGTTATTTTATGCAACTTAAGTGAGCAAGCACGGCCATGGACGTTTTTCAACTGTCATTGGTAGCTTCATTACTTGGAGCGTGCCTTGCACCTCACAACTGTAGAGGTTTTCGCGAATTCACAGGTAAGTGCGTGTTTCTCCGTTAACAAAGTGCCTCGAGCATCTTCTGGTATTGTCGTTTGGTCTCGAATGTTAGAGGTCACCACCGCTGAGACATAATAGACAGCAATCGGCTGAGACTAAACAACGTGAAGACTGAACAAATGTGCGCTAGCGTGCGCGAGAGAAATGATAATTTGCGAATATTCGACATGTGCTTCGGTGTACTACAACCTTACTTAGTTCTGTTGTTCTAAGCGCGAGAAAGCATCGGCACGAATGAGCCCAATTCCAGCAGTCGCGTCTTGATCTTGGCGCAGAAAGAAGCTGCAGGTTCGCTTATACATCCACAACAAAAAGCACAGTGCGTACAAAGCTCGAGCACGGAGCGCACACAAAGATAGATTTGACCCGTAACAACCACTAGATACGCGTTTGTTTAGGAGCGAGACGAGCTAAACAACTATATCTAAACGAATTTACAATAGCGAGAATCATTTCACGCGTTTTTATGCAGTTGTCGCTTTATTGTGCGTTCTTACGAATGCTGCTGCTGTTTTTTCCTTCTTTTTGCATTTACGCCTTAGTTCGTTTAACAGAAATTCGCAAGAGCGACACAAACCCCGACGATCCACTTCAGCCGCCGGATTGCTCCCCCCGGTTTTGAAGGGAAGCGATACAATTTGATGAAGGCATCCCCTTCGCGGTTGTGACAATCCTTAACGCAGCAGCATCTGCGCTTGTTATTTTGTTCACACTTCTTACGGAGGAGCTGCCAAGAGGCCGCAGTGAATCCATTGGAATATTGAGAAAGCAGGCTTTAAGGCGGGCCTTAGCGCACCAGGGACAATGGTGAAATGGCGGTTAGATCCTATAGTACTCGCGGCTGCTCACCGCCGCTGCTAGGTGGCGCGACATGTAGAGGAGCTCACTGTTGAACATGCTTATGGACGCAAGAACGTGATGCCGCCAGAGCTTAACGACACAGTTTCGCCATATAAGCACTCGCAGTTGCGTAGTATATACCTTTGACGCCCGGTAGCCTCCAGGGTACAATTTTAGGCGTCATTCACATAGCCGTCGAACGTTCCGTCGCGTCACCGTCAGGTAAAAAAGAAAAGAAGAAAGGGCAAGAAAAGGGAAAGATAAAAAAAAAACGTAAAGCAGGCGCGACGGAGCAGTGTACGGATAAGAGATGGCGGTGGTGACCATATCCTGCTTTTCTAGACACGTACCAACTAGCCCCCAAGCGGCCCCGGCAACGTTTTTACAATTGCTAGTAGGTACACTGGGGCGTGGGGCTTTTGACGGCGCTCGACGTTTCTGCGCAGGCGTGAGTAAGAGCGGGCGCGAGAGAGAAAATGTGGGGGCTTTTGCTCCTTGAATATATGACGCAGCCTTGGCACTACGCAGGAGGTTACTTAGCGCGCGTTGTATTCATTTGTCCCCTAGACATGCCGGCATTGCGGAGTGCGGTTGAGCGCTCCGCCGCTGGCTGCCCGCGCGGTAAGGCAGTGGGCGCGGCCGCCGCTTGGTGATCGCTGTGTCTGAAGGGGCAATGTTTTGACTTGTGTATAAGTCGCAGGTCGCTTTTTTCGTCGCGACGATAGATCGGATTTCTTACAAGCACTGCTCCAGGAGGGCACATGTAACCGGCATACGGAGGCCTCAGGAGAGCACCTGAGGTTATATTAAAGCAGGCGGCGCAGGATCTCCGGGGCACCCAAGCGGTAGCGGGGGGATCAAAGCTGAAAGCAGGGTGGCCCATGGGTTGGGGCCGCGGAGGGCGAAGCGTGCCAGGGGATGTACGCATAAAAAATTGGTTGTCCGCAATAGCGGACATCCGATCTTATGCTCCCCTGGCACGCGCAGGCCTCTGCGAGCCCCGACTCACGGACCAGTCCGGCTTCTAGCATTGATGTCCCCGTTGCCGCTTTGGTGTCCTGGAAGCGCCGCCAATAATGCGAAACAATGTCACGTTGTTTTCATTAGTAAAAACATGTTTGAATAAATATAATTGCGTCGAGCCCCCAACTTGCGATGCTGCGTTCAGCGCTACCGCGCCACGCGACTTCTGCCGACACGCCTAGGGACAAGCGCATACAACGCGGGCCAAGAAACTCATCCGTAGTACCTAGGCAGAGTCGTATTTTCAAGGAGCAAAAGTCCCCACGTTTCCTCTCTCGCACCTGCTCTTACTCGCGCATGCACGCAAACGTCCATCGTCTTCGCAAGTGCCACGCCCTGCTATACCTACTAGCAATTGGAAATATGCGCCCCGGCACGACGCTAGCGTGTTTTCAATGGTATGAGCAGGCTTTTCGCGAATAACGAAAGCTACAGATCGATTATTGGAAAAGGCAGGGGACAGACATGTTCAGGAAGACAATCCACACGATACAAATGCATTGATCATGCTGTGGTAAGCAAGAATTCTGTTCACAGAGCGGTTAACGATTCAGCAATGGAAGCCAATGGAAACGACGAAAATTTGTGCTAGACTTCCGAGAAAAAACGGCACCTGTGATAAAACTACGGCGTCTATCGTAAACGTCACTGCAGCGCATGTAATCCAGAGACTCAGCTTTCGATTGATGCCTATCTCGACTCTCTACACATGGTGTAACACTGTTCTCAAAAGCGATTTTTGAAACACAGTCATGGAAGTTCCGAGGTATTTATAAAAACCCGGGCGTATCACCGGCTGAAACGTTTCACGCCGTGGCCGAGTCGCTTAATCGCTCGCACCTATCGTTCCGCGTCATGCTGGCTGCGGTTCAATGCGGTGCTGCATGATTAGATTTTTTTAACACCACGTAGGACTCAGACAGTCTCCCACCAGATGGCCCAAACTCAAAACTCATGATTTCGTTTCAGTTTTCGTTTTTTCACGAGTGCTCTTCAAATATTATATTGTCTATTTCTGCTCCCTAAAACGTACTAATGGACTGCTTATTTGTTAAGTCATCGCTTCTACTATCAGATTTTATTCCTTGGACAACTTAATAACAAGCATGCCCATGCGCATGTCTTTGTGTTACGGTAAAAATACTATCATGCCTTGTAGCATGGACATACTAAGGAATTCTGGACATTGCACCTTCGCCATGCTGTGGAACTTCACGGCCATGCACATGCGTAAGTGAATAGGCAAAATTTTAAACAATTTTATTTTATATAATAGCCGAGTATAAACAAGCTTCAACTGTCTGCGCCAATAGGTTGGCCTTTGTAAAAACATATGCATTTATGCCGCTTAGTCGGATCATCGATGGTGCGTTAAAGCAGTGTTTTCGTCGGGGATTGGCGGTTATGTCACACGACAGGAGCAAATGGTTTTGCGCCCTCTCAGCAGAGGGCACACTGACTTGAAGAAGTGCGAAATTTAAACCGTAAAGCGATTTATTACAGCTGGAGTTTTGAACGGTAATTGCGGAGCGAATGTCATTCAGTTTGTTTGCACGTACATACATGTTCTTGTGAGGCAAAAGGGAAGTCTGAGAGGGAGTGCGTATGCGTGTGAGAGCCTTGAACGTGCGTGCGTGTGCACTTGCATTTGCGCGTGCGCGCGCGTTTGTGTCTCTGTATTTGAATATGCGTGCGCACGAGTGCGTGCATGCGTGTGCGAGCATACGCGTGTTTGTGTGTGCGTGTAGTTCCGTGTGCGTGCATGCGTACATTTTGGTGCGTGTGTGCATGCGTGGGCGTGTGTAAATGGGAATGCGGGTAAACATGTGTCATATCTGTGTGTGCGGGCGTGTTCGTGCGTGTGTGTGCTTGCGTGCGTGTTTGAGCTAGCGAGAATTTCCCCACTTACACCTACTCTTGGGGATGAATCGGATATAGAGTTCATTTAAACCTATATCTAACTATACGAGACAAGAACGAATGACATTGCATTTATAGCATTGTCTCTTTCTAGAAGCGAAATAAATGCAAAAAAAGAAAACAGTTCCTTTCTACTCTGTGAAGAAGTATGACCAACGAAGTTGTGTATGTGGGTCCCTTAATGGCAAACGGCACCTCCGCCGTGGGTAGGTCCGGCATTGCACTATCTTCGCGATCTTGTTCTGCACGCGGAGGTGATAGTGGGAAAAGTAGCACTTAAGAGGAAACTTTAACTCGGGTGCTCCTATCTAAATACATGTAAAATGAGAATTCGTTTTTCTCGGGAACCACTGCACCAAATTTGACGAGGTCTGTTGCATTTAAAAGAAAAATTAAAATGTAGTTACTTTTGGTTTCGAATTTTTGATTTAGGTCATCATTTGTTTATTAAAAATTGACAAAAATGGCTATTTTCAGAAAACGAAGCTACCAAGTTTACAACTCTGTTATTTGGCAGTGAAAATGATATCACATTTCTGCGCATAATATCTAACAGTAAATGTAAAACGGACAATATTGATATATTACGCATGAATCTCCTAAAATTTAGTCGTATGCGAATACAGCTTTTGGAGAACCCTTGTACACAACGTAACGAATTAATGTAATTGACATATCGAATTTGTCCGCCATGAATGATCTAGAGGATGCCGTTTACAGAACCGCGATATCTGTTCTTGATGCAGAGCTATTAATTTGTAAACTTGTCCTTCTATTTTATTTTTTGCACTTTCGAATTTTTTCAAAATTGTTTTAAGAAAATTCAGCCCCTCAATAGAAATTCCGCTTCCAACAGTCACTATAATTTACCTTTCTCTCTGAAATGCAACAAATTTTATCAAAATCGGTCCAGGGCTTATCTCATAAAAGCGTTTCTGCGTTTTACGTCTGTTTAAAAAGGCCACGTCGGAGTTGGGCCCGAACTGCCCGGTGAAAAAAAGAAAAAAAAAAACAATACCGCCTCAGCCGTTAATGTGCACCGCCCCCGATTTCGTCACGATGGCACCATCACCACCGGCATGGCTCCACGAGCAGTTGCCGAGCTATTCACTTTTGTTATCGTCCTTCCCTAGGCGGCAGCGTATTGTCTTGATGCCAGCGACGCGCTAAATCTGCGCCATCATTGCATCATGCATCACTTCTGCGACCAAGCAAGCTTTCGGCGGCACACGTTCGCTGCTATATTGGCAATAAAAATTTGAACTGCTTGCCTTCGAAAAACAGCGTGAATAAAAATCGAAAGCGGACTGGCCACAAGGAATATACTATTTATGACCGCATCAAAAAAGGCTAGGTGCGGTCAGGTTGACTTCACACATTTGCAAGGGCTGACTCACGGGCTAGTTGGTTCATTATGACAGAAAGAACAGCGCTTCAAGTTGTTAGCGCGGTGTGTGTATGTGGTTCCTCCATTGTGTCCCGTGTTGAAGCGCTGTTCTTTCAGTGACTACAGACGTAGTATTTTTGCGTCAGTTACGCTTTCCAAGAGCGTTTACATGGAAAATTTTTGTTCGCATGACTCTTACAGAAGCATGTTTAATCAGAATTTCTGCGCTCGGCTGGATAATGTCGAGGATGGTTTTCAAACTCCTCATTTTGTTTCGCCAGCTAAGATCAATTGTTGAAAACCTAATTAACGTAGCTTTGTTAATTACGCACACAACTTCTCAACTGGCTCCGAATACAGAGGTTACCAATCTGAACACTCGAATTATAAAATGATGTCACCAATACTTGTATTGGTTTAATAGTTTTCGTTGGTGCAGTTAAAATCAGCCGGCATATGGATGGTGCTGCAGGATTCTTATAGAGGAAGTGTGACAGCTTGGACATGTTATCTTGGCGCAAATCAACTTCTCGACCTTAAGCGCATGTGCCGAACTGTGCACTTCTGCATTTATAACCGATTCTCCTACATTATACAGGGAGCACCTCTTCGCTACGGTATATCAGACAAGGTGTGCGAGAAGATTGTGCGCGCTCACGATTAGATTTCTGAGCGTTGATGGCATCAGGCCCGGTTTCCTGGCATCGTCAGCAAGAGGAACAGTTACCTGGGGGAAAGCATTGGAGACATATTCAGTACTTTGTAACATACGGATCAGCGCGGACATGTACATTAGAACTAAAGGTACTGAAATATTCAAATGAGAGTTTCCCTGCATATATTTTGGCTGTCTAATGTTAATATCTAAAGAAAATATACTGTGACTTTGTGGCAATTAATGCAGACATAAAATATGAGCCCCGACACAGTACCCGTGGTGGAACTGGCCCCTGGACTATAGGGCTACATGGAACCAAGAAATTCTGGTTTGATACATACCATTAATTGGAAAGTGTTCAGCGCTTGAATTTTTGGTGTGTCGGCACCGCCGTGTAGTCTTGGGAGCCCTTTTTACCACGAGCACTATGTTTCAGCTAATATTCAAAGCAACTGTACCCTGTTTTTAATTGGGGCGGGGGGGGGAACTTTCTTTAGCGTCGAACCACTGCTCCAAAGTTATCGGTTAGATCAAGACGCGCCTTCACGTGTTTCGAATATCCAGTATGTTGTCACAGATTCAATAGCGAAAGAGCGTTACCTTATCAGATTGCGCGCGTGAAGCGAATATTGGCGTACACTCGCCATCGCATTTGAGGACCCGAGATTTCGCTGACAATCTGATCAACCGATGCCTTGATCTCTAGATCAGATTCAGAGGAAGCACTACTTTGCACGCAGCCATCGTTGTGCTTTGAGTGTTATTTTCTTTTCCAGCGCAAGCTCACCTTATATTGAGTTATATTCGTGACTCACTCTTTTGGAACTGCCTTGTTCTCGATATCACTACAACTTGACAGTATCGACGTGTTACATCTTCATTGAGTGAATACTGGGAAATGGACTAGGACTTTTGTTGGGCGCGTGCGTTCACACATTTACCACAATTTATTTTTCATAACTTACTTTCGTAATTTAGGAGGTTGTAAAAGACAGCAACTTTGTATTAACACGATGTCTTAACAATACAGAAAATTTAAATGCTTATTAGTCGGCTTTCACCTCATGGTAAGGAATTTCAATAAAGATATCCTTATGATAATTAAAAGCCTATCCGCTTGACAATGTTTCATCTGAGTTCCCCCTTTGCAATCTGATACCGACTTGAAGGTGGTTCGTATCGTGGGCCCTTGACATATGTCCAACCGTCAAACAAAGTGTTATTCCGAATGTTTCATTTCAGAAAGGCGTGTTACCCTCCTGCCTTTCAGTCCCGTTCGCAAACACGCAGAAGACAAAAGCACTGCGTGAGGAGCGTCGCTAGTCCAAATCCACAAGCTACTGTAACTCACCTCGCCTATGTCGCTGCCATTCAGGCTTAGATGAGAAACGTATATTTTAAATCACCGCATTACGAATCCGAAAAGAGCAGCCCGCGACCAGTCCAGCTTGGTTTCTATCATTTCGTACTTCGTCCTAGCGGCTTATTGGCAACTCAAATCAACATTAGGGGGCGCTGCGGAGCCTGACCCGGTCTGGCTACACTGTGCAGTATGGCGGCTTTACGGAGGTCCCCGCGTACGCTTTCCTTGGTGAAAACATTAAGTTTGTTGCACTGCGATGTTAATTCGCGCTGTTTTGTGGGGGGAGAACGGGTAGTGGACGTCGAGCACCTCATTTTAGTCGGCACCAGTGGTACAAAGAGTAATTAAGTAGAAGTGGTCGCGCGTGTGTGCAAACCTCCGGCGTGACAGCGGACCCGCACGAGATTGTGGTGAGAATCGCCGACGCATTCCGGGACCCGTCGATCGTGGAGGCAAAGTGTTCGTGCACTGCTGGATTGTCGCAAAAGTGCAAGCACATCTCGGCTGTTTCTCCTGGCACCTTATCCTGGAACATTTGGTGTAGTTGTCAGTCCCTTTAACGTTTCGTCTCTACATTGCGTTTCAATGCTGTTCATAGTGCAAAGATCGTAGTAAAGCGGAATGTTCATGTGCGTGCACCGTTGTAAGCAGAAGAGATCCTATTATGTGCCGAACTGCAACTTAGCTTCACCTTGTGCTGTGGCGCTTGGGGTTACCTATCACAATACATATCCTGCTTTTTTTCTTTTTTTTTTGCCGACATGACTGTTCGTTTCCTATGGCTCATACGCTATTGTTTCACAATTTGTGCTCGAGCAACTGCGTTATATCAGTGGCGACTCAGGCAGAACTCATGAAACCAACTTTTGTTGTCTTTGTTAGTGCCCTTCTTAAAGGGGCCCTGAAACTGGCATGCCGCATGATATACATACCACGACCACCACAAGCTCTGTTCGCAGGACGATCAGACAGCCGTGTGTATTTATTGGTCTCTGTAAGTGATGTAGCTCCAGGCGTCCATCTCGCGTTTAGAGAGTGCCACACATGCCTGAACCACAAGTAGCAATGTGTAAAAAAAAAAAACTTGACCAGGACCTTGCTACCTTGCCATGCACCGTGTAGCTTCCAGCACACTAGCTGAGGCGAAAGGAGAAAGCAATGCATCAGTGCAATAACTACTAATTCCGCTTACAGTTCAATGATTCGAAAAATTTTTGCAGCAGGCGGTGTCCTTTTGTAGTGAGGTAACTATGATCAGTCGGAAGCGTTTCAGTGCCCCTTTAAGTGTTTGTTAAGTGCTTTAAGTGCATGTTAAACTTTTATGTCACTTACTTTCCATTTATTGATATGTTGATAGTAAGGACAGCTCTATATGCTCTCTGGAGGTCAATAATTATCATTCACTGATGTTAAGTCTGCACAAGTGTCTCCCCATGTTGTATTACCAGTGGTTTAGTTATGCTTCCCAGGACAGCCATTTGCACTGTATTCAACAAACTGGGAAGAAGCATAAATTATGGTACATATACCAGCTGGGGTCATTTGAATCAAACCATTCTTTCAGAGTACTCAACTCTGGTGGCCAAACTTTTTAAATACTCATCGTATGCAGGTTTGACACTGTTCCATGTTACTTCTCATGTTCTGTTTGGCCAGATATACCCTCATATGCTAAAAAGTGCAACAAAAATGGGCTTGAGTAAAACGTATGAGGCAAGTACAGTGAACAAAATATTGAGTGCATGTGGTTTATTTTGTGAAAAAATACAAGTAAGGAAAGGGACAACAAACCGCCATTGAAGAATAACCACAACTCTATGCACACAGATCATAAGTGAACTGCAAATATCTCGGAATACCATAAGATGAAAACTTGCATCAGAATGCGTAGTGTAAATCAGCACTTCAATGAAGAATACAAGTTGCAAAAGAATGTGCATTGCTAATTTACAAAAAGTGTGTTGAAGTTGAAGTCTGCAGGTTTGGCCAATGCAAACAAGTGCAGCATGTAGATCACATGGCAACGACCGTGTCTGAAAAGTATGAAGTGGCTGAGTGGCATAAAAAATGCTGGATTTCCAAACAGAAGACTGCACTTACTCTCAAGGCCGCCACGCTTTGATGGAGCCAAGGTCACACGCACAAATGCCTCTATGCAATACAGGCTACTTGCAATATCGCCAGCCATGGCACGACTTCAGGTGAATCACCTAATGCCGAATATGCAAACGCGCCACTGGAATTCATCTTTTGGTGGCACAGCCACAGTTACTTTTAAAATTTCACACATCAACTGAGCAGTCTCTGCAATTATGTTGCTACATGTAGTTAGAGAACAGTTAAAAAGGTGACTCAAGAATGCAGTGGAAATATGCTTCAATTTCACCAATGTCAATGCAACTGTTTTTACACATAACTGGTGCCGTCCTGAAAGTGGATGAATTTTTGTGTAGCACGTCACACGAGCATTCAGAACATCGAATGATGGCAGGCCTGTGAATGTATTTACGTCGCTACTATTTATCGTGTTCACAAACTTCTGTGGAAAAGTACCCGATGTCACTTGGGCAGCCTTGCTTTCTGTAAGCCTTGTCCGTGAAGCCATTTCTAGTAGGAAATTTGCCACGTCTTTTTCTTCTCTTGAGTACTCTGCCATTAATGTCTGGAGGCCAGGTTGGCAAGCACATTCCTGTCACAAAACAAAAGCAAGAGTTGTAATGTCTGACATATCTGACGCGAAATGCAGCTTCTTTTTGTCATTCCAATAATGCACGTCAGTGTATTAAATTCAATGTTGGAAGTAGGAAAGCCAAGCTTTTTGCATCAGTTAATTTGCACCCATCACACACCACAATCCTTTCACGAATTAATCCAGAAAACATGCTGCCGGCTAGGTAAAGACAGCTACCACATCACAAATATATAGAAAAAATAAATTGCCATATTTGCTATGTCCTTGTCCCTTATGGTGTTTGCAAGGCTTTGGTCAATGCTGTTAGGGGATGGGAAATCGTCCTGCAATGTCAGATAGAGTTCAGTTCAAGAAACCAGTGGTTAAGCAATGTGTGCACAAGTTGCAATTAATGTGCACCCATCACACACCACGTGCTACAATGCTTTTACGATGTAAATCCAGAAAGCATGCCACCGTCTAGGTAAAGACAGCTACCACAACACATACATATACAAAAAGAAATTACCATATTTCCTTTGTCACTTATTTGGTCCATGCTGTTGCGGTCAGGGGATGGGAGATCGTCCTGCAATGTCAGAGTTTAATCCCAAGGAATTAGTGGTGAAGCAATGTGTGCACAAGTTGCAGGCAGCCAATTTACCATGGTGGTCGTGCTGACAGGTGCATGGGGCAACACCTTTGCTTCTAATGGGGAGGCAACAGTTTCTTTGCTTGATTCATTCTGTAATGCATTAAAAGGTGTTGACATCTATTGCATGCTTGTAGACATGGTGTATGTACCATAAGCATATAAGTGCTGCACCATGTAGTCAAATTAACTTACTCTGGCTGACCGATACACACGTCGGCGAAGTCTTGCCAGTGAAAGCTCTTTCATATGAGCATCCTTGTTCTCATCATAACATGACGTCCTTGGCAGGTTTTCAGTTGGTATTGCATTTTTTTCAGCCGCTGTCTTTGACATGCTACATCTGAAAAAATAAATGAATTGTTTATGCTTTGTTGTGCCTCAATATGGGCTGCACCCAGAATTTTTTTTCTTTTTACCTCAGAAACAAAGCCACAATATTTATAAAAAAGCATTTGCAAGGAAATGAAGCACGGTTTGAGTGTGCAAGGCTATGCAACGATGTACACCGAATGTAGCATCTGCAAAACGTAGTTGAAAGCTGCTCATAACACAAAGTACACAGGTGCAAACACCACCACATGACCGGAGTAGTTATGCCACTGAGTTGGGGATGATTTAATAACACAGATAAAGCTAGCTTAGGTACTAATACTGCACATACATATGCGACACGTCAGTAGACGGCGGACGCCGTAAATTTTCCTCGAAACTAGCAAACGCGTGTAAAATTGACATGTGGCTGTCGCGTAAGTGGCAAACTTCTGCAATGAACGCGATAGGCTCGCCGTCGGTGCGAAATACCAGTGTCATATGGCCACTCTTGAGCACGTCAGAGATTCTCAAGTGCAAGTGGCAAATTCGTAATCAGTCGCGCTGGGAAGTGCCCGCGTGCAGTGCGCCTGTGCTGCAAGTTCATCCGCACCACGCATGATATTTATTCCGCTTTAGCATGCCACATACGTGGCACGTTTACACTCAACACTTCCCGAACTTGCTAGTACATCATTCGTAAACATTTGAATCTCCGACGCCCGTATAAGTTGCGCGAGACGTGCTGGGCATCAAAAGCCTCCCGAGTTACAGCCGGGTGTAGCCAACGAGCGCAGAGGTGACGTTGCTCGCAGAAACCGCTGTGAAGCGTCGAACATGAGCTCTAATTACAGCCAATGTGGTTAACGAGTGCAGAAGAGACGTTCCTCGGAGAAACCGCTGTGACAGGTCTCGAACCTGTGCTCGAATTTCGCGTTGCGGCTAACATATGCAGCAAATAATGCATATCCCAATCGCCAGTGCCCGCAATGCGAAACGTGTTTACATAAGGTGACACAGTGACATGTATAATGGCCACGCACAATGGTCATGCATTAGGGTCGAGTTCACAATAGTGTCTCACCTGGTAAGGAGAAATTATCCCGTGCAAAATGCCGTGAGCAAACAGTCACTGTAAGCGTCACAGCCTTGCCGATGCGGAGGTTAGCGATCCACCTGGTTCTGCGGCTTCAGCCTTTCCACTCGGAGGGAAGTGCGTGAACGGAAATATCGCGGTCCTTCCATCTCGCTGGCACGCACCGAGGAACACAGCAGAACTGCTTGGCCGTTCGCTTTTTCTTTGCTAGCAGCTTCATTCTTCCGTCCGCGACAGCAGCCTCCACGGCACACACGGCGACTGGACCTCTGTATTTCGTTTCTCCCTACTGCCGCTAGGTGTCGCATGAATTGCTGGAGTTGCGAATAGTAGCTCACGGAGCAGAGCGCTGAGTGTGGAAGTGGCAGAGAAGGTGCTTTATACTGTCTCGTCACCCACCAAAATTGCACGCCACGCTGCTTGCCATTCCTAGAAAATTTTATATGTGACGCCCAGTCATTTGTAACACAGCAACATTGTTTTGCGATGGCAGAGTCCAAGTGATAGACAGGGGGGGTTATGGAAATGAAGACACGCTTTTTTCTGCAGCAAGTTAATAATGAGTGAATGAATGACATCATTTATCGGAGAAAAAGGAGGAGCAAACATTGGTGGAAGCCCGTCTCAGCACATTGGGAAAAGAGCGCGGGACAAAGAGAGGAAAAGCTAGAGTCCGGGTGGCAGGCGAAGCCACAGTTTAGTGTCGAGAGAATATAAGCGAGAGATTGTGAGACCGATTGCATTGCAGTGTAGATGTGTGATGTGGCGAGTAAGTGATTGGAGTCGCCGCCCAGCATCCGTCCTTTGCTGTAGTATAAGCACCAGCCGTTCTTGGTAATAAACGTTTCCTGAAAACCAATTTTGGCAATTACTTATTCATCGGCCATACCATGCCGTGTATTCCTTAGTGGCAGGGCCTGTGGATTACAACTGCACTATAGCGACAAGTTACGACTATACCTTGACGCTTGCGGTTACGGTTGCCATACTCGTAACTCTTGTTACAGCGGAAATACTAAAAGATCAGTTTACTGCACAAGTTAGAGAACATACATTTTAAAACAGCGTTTCTGGCCTTATATACGCTTAACGCAAGCACCATTGCAGCATGTTACGATGCGCGTCCCTTAAAGAAAGAGACGTGAACGCAAACATAAGAACGCGCTATAGAATACCTTGGGCCTCGTGCCGAACATATGCAAGCCAACAAAATATTAGCAAACATGCTGTCGTTTTCACGCAAGGAAGTTATATACTTAAACTTCTCGAGTGCCAGTCCCAGCCGCCGCCTACGCGAGCGCGTGAAGCCACTGGCGGCGATCATGCTAGAGGAATGGCTAGCAATATATTCCTAGAAATATTGCTAGCCTCACAATGGCGGGCGTAATCAGGCACAAATTGGAAGCATTTCATTAGAGGGTGCCTGAGTACTCTGTTTAGATTACGTACAACAATAATAGCAAGAATACAACATTATTGGAGAATTTATTCGAAAACAAGTTTCTATTACCTTTCTTAAATATAACTGTGACCGTTGCTGTCTGCATGGGGCGTAGGAAAGTTTCAGTCGACAAACATATATTGAAAATGTGGGTAAGGCAAGGAGCTATTACATTATTTACATATCGATGCAAGGAAGAAACCATCTTTAAACAACGCGCGCAGGTTCATGCGTCCTCCAAGAGGACAACGGCGTATTGGTGAAAAAGACGAAGACACAATGGCACGTGCATTCGCCGCACGCACTCGCATCGTAGGTAACCGTTGTCGGCGATATACAAGAAGAAGAAGAAGAGGTGAAGCGACGCTCGAGATAGAAAGAGAAGAAGGGATTCCTATCTCCTGTTCGGAACGCGGCAGTCGTTTTTTTATGTACTCCCGTGGCACAAGTTAGCCCACAATAAATAGTTGTTTCTGAACTCTTTGAACTCTTCGTTACAATTCTGGTGGAGGTGTAGGGTAATGATTTCCAGCCACATTAGAGTTGGAGAAAGCAGCCCGGAGCCACGCCATTTCAGACTCAACGAGCTCACGCCTGTCCACCAGCGCACGAGCCGTCGCCTACGCGGTGAGCCGCCTGAGTTTCCTCTTTTGCCGGAGCCAACTAGAGTAGCAGCAGCAGACATTACCGAAATGACATCCCAGACCGCCTCAACCCGCATCGTCGTTGATCAGAGGCGGACGCCCGAGCGGTTCCACGGCGACACCTTCGTAGACGCAGAGGACTGGTTAGAAGACTTTGAGCACGTCGCGGAATACAATAGATGGGACGAAAGCTGGAAGCTCCGCAACGTTTACTTCGCGTTGCAAGATTGCGCACGAACGTGGTTTGAAAACCATGAAGCTGCCCTACGGTCGGGGGATGACTTTCGACGGGAGCTGTTGGCCACGTATTCGAGCACAGACCGCAGGGAAAGCACTGAAGCCGCTTTGCAAGCAAGAAGCCACCGAAAAAACGAAAGCGTGGGAATGTCTCGTGCAGATATGTCCCGCTTTTTCCGCCGGGCCGATCCGAGCATGAACGAGGACAAGAAGCTTCTACATCTGATGCGAGGTGTGAAGCAGGAGCTTTTTGCAGGCTTTTTTTTTATTGATATGAAATAAGGAGATGTTGGCGCACAATTTAAGGCGCCGGCTACTCCTCATCTCTTGAGTGGTTCCATCATACATCGTACAGCGTTCAAGGTTACATATCACATAGTCTTTTCACACAAGCACCAGGAGTTATCACGCAACGTTTCCACGGGAAGACTATGACGTAAGGAATACATGGTACATACAATATACAATGTAAATGTCTCCACACATATATAGATGAAAGTCTCAAAAGTACAAAAGATATTGTCGCCTAATAACACATTGTCTAGTCAGCGGGTGGTACATATATCGTGTAAATGCATTCTCACATACAGTCTCAACAGAACAGTCAACATAACATAATTCACAAACAGATGGATATATACAGTGACAATGAAATGAAGGGAACAATGAAAGCGCTAATAACGTCCAGCAATGCCGCTGTCTTCAAGAAAAGTCTTTAGTGCTTTTAAAGCACTCTTCTGCAAGGCCGTTGTTGGCCAAGGGCCCAAAAGTTTCCTTAAACTGAAAGGTCTGCGGTCTAATTTAATTAGCGCTGATTTAATTCGGCTTCTTGGTGTGTCGTGATGTGGGAAATCTAGAAGGAGGTGATATATATCTTCGTCTATAAATCCACAATCACATTCGGGGGTTTCCGCACGGCCAATTCTGTGTAAGAAATGCTTTGTGTAAGCAGTGCCTAGCCTTAATCAATGAATAAGGGTTTCCATAGTTCTATCTGATGACAATGAAAATTTGAATTCAATAAATGGATCAATATGGTATAAGTCCGAGCTCTTAGAATTCTGGTCAAACCAAGTGTTTCTAGAAAATTTGAGAGACGTTTTCCTTATAATGCAGCGTAATTCATCCTTTGATATTGGGAGTGGAGCCGTATCATCTTTTAGGTGCGCTTGTCGTGCTGCTGCATCGGCTGCTGTGTTGCCAGGAATGTCGCAATGCCCTGGTATCCACTGCAATGATATTGCATGTTTCGCTTCGCTTGCCTTTGGGAGGTTTTTAAGTGTTTCATATATTATACTGTCACTGAATGTTTTCCCCTTTGTGTTGCAGAGTGATGTTAGAGCCGCCTGTGAATCGCTAAAAATTACCCATTTTTGCGACTCTCTTACTGACAATATAAATTTTATCGCACATAGGATTGCGAACAGTTCAGCCGTTGTAGACGAAGTCGCACGAGATAACTTAAATGATTCTTGTTTGTTGAGGTGCGGTATAATGAATAATGAAGTTGAAAAGGTTGCTGTACTGAAGCCATCTGTATAGACGTGTGTGTATCCTGAATACCGCATATATATCTGGTACAGCGCTAGTTGCTGAGCAGCTCGAATGAACATTTCTCTTTTGCTGAATATCCCATCTACTGACAATTCGATTTTAGGAACTGCAAGCAGCCATGGAGGATATTCGATGTCTGAGTTCCGAAATTCATTTTCTGGCAATATGTGAAGATTTTCTTGAATTTCTATATGAACATAACTTCTATCTCGATTCATTATGTCTAAAGCCAATGGGTGGTTTTTATGCTGGGTTTGAAGACGGAAATAATGCCGGCATGTTTCTGTTGTTCGCATAACTGGAAATGGTGATTGGCGAGCCTCAGCTATTACAAGAGAACTAGAAGTCGCTCGTGGAACTCCTAGACACAGGCGTAGTCCTCTAGCTAAAAGTCTTTGAAGTCTCTCTTCTGACGTGTGGGAAAGTCCGTGTAAGATGGGCGCGGAATATGCAATTTTTTGTCGTATTAATGCATTGTAAACAGTCAGCATGGACGATACTGATCCGCCCCATGATGTGCCTGCAAGTCTGCGAAGTACAGTCACTATGGCATTGACCTCGTTTTCGAGTTTTTTTAAGTGGGGTGCCCAGGATAGCTGCCTATCAAGTATTATGCCAAGAAATCGATGCTGTGTGACAATCGTTAGAGGGTGTTCTTCCAGATTAAGAGTGAAATTTTTTAACTGCCTTCGAGTGAAGGGTAATACAGCTGTCTTTGCGTGTGATAGTACCATTCCTCTCTCTCTCAAAAATTTGTTGATTATATTTATGCCGTCTTGCAATGCCATTTGAAGTAGTTGAGTGTTAGACCCAGATGTCCAAATACACACATCATCTGCATACAGTGAAAATTTTAACTATGATGGCAGCCTTCTTGTTAGATCAGCCATGACGCAGTTAAAAAGGAAGGGGCTGAGTACGCTTCCCTGTGGTACTCCCTGTTTGACAACATGTTCAGCACTCTTTCCTTCACCCGTCTGAACAAATATTTTGCGACTTGATAGAAATTCATAAATCCATCGCAAGGACCTGCCAGACAGACCAAGTTCCAACATGCTTAGCAAAACATGAACGTGACTAACAGTGTCAAATGCCCTCTTGATGTCTAGGAATACTGCTATAGTCATGTTCGCACGTGCACGCTCGTGATCCACACAGGTTACTATATCTAATATTGCATCCATTGTGCATCTATGTTTTCTAAAACCTACTAAGTAGTTGGACAGCACATTCGTTTCATTACACCACCATTGAAGTCACGCGTCAATCATTTTCTCCATTACTTTGCATAAACAACTTGTCAAACTAACAGGGCGGAAGGATTCAAGGCACAAGGGCGTCTTACCAGGTTTTAAAATTGGTATGATTCGAGTGACTTTCCAAGGGTCAGGTACAGTTTCCTCTATCCATAAGTTATTATAGATGTCTAAGAGAGCATTTGTACCTGTCGGTCCGAGGTTTCTTAGCATATTGTAAGTAATGCCGTCCGACCCAGCAGCAGACTTTTGGCGACATGATGCGATTGCACATTGAAGCTCGCTTAATGTGAAAGTAGGATCTAATTGAGGATGTTGGGCCCAGTAACAAGCAGTAATTTTTCGCTTAGCCAACACTACTGAAATATCAAACTCTGCACATTGCGATGAGAAAGCAGGTCTGGAAATAAGCACACAAAATTCATCTGCAACTGTTATTTCACACGTGTCCCGTGCTACAGCGAGATCACGAAATGGGAAGCTCTGTGTTACAGGTGCGCTTAAAGAACGAATTACTAGAAAAATTCGTGGGACAGCCGTGTGAGGAGACAGCGTGCCGCAGAAATCGCGCCCAGCGCCGTTTGCCTAAATTTTCCATTCGTCTGCGCATTACATTTTGTATTTTCTGAGCGTTTCTGTATGCCTCTAAACTTCCGCTCCGTCGGTAAGCTCTTTCGGATCGGCGTCGCATGGCTCTTAGGTGTTCATATTCTGCGTCAACTGCAGCATAATCTTTTGGAATTGGGACCTTCTTTGTACATATGTTCATAGTGTCCTGCAAAAGTTCTGTAAATTTTTCCACTGTTGCATGTTGATTAATTTGATCCGTTAGGCGGTACCGAAAAGCTTGCCAGTTGGTTAGTCTGCTGTAACGCCTGATATCACAGTGCATGCTAGGGTGGTTAACAAGGATGGGAAAATGATCACTTCCGCGCGTTTCCATGTCTGTTGTCCATCCCACACCATTCACTAGATCATGTGAACACAGGGTAACATCTATGCAGCTTGAGTAAGTATATCCATGAAGGAATGTTGGCGACCCATCGTTTAAAACAGTCAAGTTGCATTTATCTATGGCGCACTCAATAACGTTACCCGTGCATCACAATGATCACTGCCCCAGATGATGTTGTGTGCATTGAAGTCGCCACATATAAATATATTAGATTGAGCTATTTTGAAGATATCCACTAGCGCTTCTACTGAAATCCGGTTTGAAGGTTGCAGGTATAAATTAATGACTGTTATACAGAGCTTGCCAAAGGATACTTTACATGCAATGAATTCCGGGAAGTCTGAATCACTGGACTGAATTTGATAAGATGGTAGGTCCTTTCTGACGCACAGGAGCACTCTGCTAACAGCACCTTGACGAGAAGCCTTGTATATCACATAATTTGAAAGGCGAAAGTCGTCATTGATTCCCGCCTCTTGAATGCAAAGTATTGGGAAGTTGTATTGCACAAGTAGTTTACGAAAGTCAGCACACTTGCTTCGAAGAGTGTTGGCATTCCACTGAAATATGGAGACATTTTTGTAGCGGTTATTCATGTACTGCCTGCCGCAGATTCGAGCCGGATTGTTGACACAATAGGGCTTCTAGAGGCAACAAGGCTTTCACTTCTGGTAGGTTGTTTGCTTCAGGCAGAGCAGATAGGATTGCCTTAAGAGCTGCAAAAAGCATTGGCAAAATCAGTTGTGTCACCGATGCTGTGGTATGCTCGCTATTAGGTGGTGTTACTTCTGCAGTAGATGAGTAAGGTCGCTGAGAGAAATGTGTGCGAGTACTGGAGCTTTCTTGTGTATTACTTTCTGCCTGTTGTCGTCTGGGTTTCCGTAGCACTGATGCATAAGACTGCGCACTTGACTGTGATCCTCTTGATTGGTCTCTTGATTGCACTGTTGGTTGTTCTCTAGAGGAGGAATAGCTTGTTGGTGCTCTTGGCTGTGGTGGTTCCGGTGCCCGCTGAGGTGGGTGATCTGGCACTGGATGGACAATCTCAAGGTTTGGGGCGGGTTCATTGCATCACGGTTGTCTTCCATGGATTAGTTCATGTCGACGCATTTGTGCAGCTGCTTTTTTCTGAGGGCAGCCTGAGAAGGAGACGGCATGGTTCCCCGCACAGTTTGCACATTTAGGTTGAAGAACTGACTTGCACTCCTTGTGGTCATGATCATCTGAGCAGATTTTGCATCTACGTGTGCTACGGCAGGTTTTCGCCATGTGCCCAAATCTCTGCCAATTATAGCAGCGCAGTGCTGGTCCTAGGTATTCCTCGACAGGGTGACTGGTGAAACCCAAGTAGATTCTTCCTGGAATAGGGCGATCGTCTCTGAAAGTCAGAATTACCGTGTGAAGTGGATGAGACTGTACTGCTCCATCTTCTTGGCGGGAATGCCTTATCTGTCTGCGTGCCTATATAACTCCCGTGTCTTTCAAGAAGTCTAGGAGTTGTTGGTCCGTATACTGCAGAGGTACATGTTTTACTTTCCCCACGTTTCGCGTGTATGATTCGGGGATGAAGGGCTTGACTTCCAGGCCGCCTACACTTGAGAGCATCAAAAGGCGTTTCGCCGACGCTAAGGAAGCAACGCTGACACTGAAACTTCCATCTCTGTTCGTCCTGAAAGACTGTACTTTTTCTTTGGCAGCGGAAACTATTTCGGCAGACACTCGGTTTGGATTTACTTGCCAAAAAGTAGTACCTTCACTTGGACGAAAGACAACCGGAATGCCTTCGGCTCGCTTTTTCTTGTACGTGACCAAAGTAAATGGTGCATCTTCACCCATCTCTTCTTCATCGCTTAGCTCATAATTCGATGTTGTGTCATCGTACTTGCTGTCTTCTAGGCGAGGCTTCTTGCTCTCGGCTTCACCGTCAGCCATTATTCCTGAATTCGCTGAAGTTGATTCCGAGTAGTGGAGAACCAAAAGTGCCGGCTTTATGAAGCTTTGTGACGCTTGCAAGGCCCCAGGCTTTTCATTACGGCCCGTAGCGTCATTCATATGGCTTGTCACGTTCGGACGAGCATAAGGCTCGTGACGGTGTTCTCGGCTTCCGACCACCGTAGCGGCAGGGTAATGGCCAGATCCTTAAAAAAGAAATGTCGTACCTGTAAGGCGCCTGGCTCGTTGAACCTTCGCCCGACGTCTTGTTAATCAATCGTCGTCAATGGTAGCCGTAAATGTCCAAAAACCAGAAAACTCAGAGCACCGCACAAAAACAGCGACCGAACAGATACACTTCTTCTTCCTCCTTTTTGCAGGCTTAGTTCGGAGCCCTCCACGCACCGTCACCGAATTCCGATCCGAGGCGACAACTATGGAAAGAACATTTCAACAGCGAGCGAGGCTCTACAATCACGATAGGCACGTCGCATCTGTGGATGCAGTGTCGGCAGTGTTCGGGAACAGCGCCGAGGTCTTACGAGAACTCGTAAGATCTGTGGTTCGAGAAGAGCTTTAGAGGCAACAGCTGAACAAAAGGCCCTACAGCGGTCTCTTCATTAGAAGTGGTTCGCGTAGAAGTGAGACAAGCAGTCCGCGAACAGCACCCGTAAGCACAGCCACAAGCGTCGTCATTGGTACGGCCGACGCTATCGTACGGCGAGGTACTCAGAGGATCTCCAGGACGTACTTTCATCACGGCAACTACCCATGTACCCGAACCTCGGTTCTTGCCGCCTCCGCCTGAGACGAGATTCCTGAAGGCTGACATATGGCGCACTCCTGATAGAATGCCACTGTCCTACCACTGCGGCGAAGCTGGTCATATCTACAGGATGTGCAAATACCGCAGAGAGGGACTTCGGGGGCTTTCCCGTAAACGCTCCTTGCCCAAGAAACGGTGAACGCCGTTTTGAAATCCAGGAATATTTATTAACTCGCCAAAGCCCCAGACTTCACAGCAATATCAACCTTGGTCCACAGTGTCGCTGAGGTATCGATCACCAAGCCCGCGTTCATCCTCAAGCTCCCCAAAGCGACGCTCCCAAAGCCCGCGTCGGGAAAACTAATACCGGCGACCTGTGGAGGTAAGGCCAAGATACCTAACTGTGTCAAGATACCTAATGAAGAGCTAAAGGCGGGCGCTTGGGGCATGCAGGAAGGACAAGTTGAAACAAGCGGGTCTCTCAATGGCAAAAGAGGGAAAAAACGCAATTGGAGTTACGCTGTGATGGTGGACTTGTGGAATTATGGCACCCTCGCAACCTCGCAACCTCGCAACCTCGCCTTCTTGCGGCCAGTGCGCTGTGCTGCACCACGCAGCACTCAACGTGCGCGGAGAAGACCCCTTCTAAAATGGCGTCCATGATTACGGTCGATATTTTGAAGCGATAACTTTCCTTTACAATTTATCCTACGTTATGAGCTGGAAAATTATCATTCGCCTGAATGTAGCACGAAGCTTCAGAGGAAACAAGTGCGGTTCTCTCGGAAAGAAAGCTCGCAGTTGAGGAAAAATTCGTCCTAGTTTGGGATGGTCTCAACTGCGAAGGTTTCGGTCTGAGAAACCCGTATAGATTTCTTTCATAGCTTCATGCTACATTCAAGTGGATGACAATTTTGCATTCATTACCCTTCCTCCACCTTGCGGGATTTCGCAAAAACTGATTTGTCATATTCTGTTATCCTACATTTTGCTGTTTTTCTTTTCTTTTTGGGCCTCTGTGCTGTGCTAAAGCCCCACGGATGACGCGATGTTTACCACAAAACCACTGAGTATCTAAGGTCTGTCTGACCTCTTCAATGAAAAAAGAAAATGTTTCCGACGCAGAGAATTGCACCAGGGATCTCCAGTTCGGCAAGTGGACGCTGTACTCTTTAGGACCGCGGTCAGCAGCATCTTACGAGTGATGGCGTAATACAGAAAAGTTGTCGGGAAGTGAAGCTTACTAAATATCCCACTTGTTACCTGGTGGAATAATTTATGTATATGCGCTCACAGCTACGTAGAGCACGCCTCAGTTCACGGCTTACAGTATGATCGTGGGGCTAAGAGCCGCACTCCAGTGCTTGATGCAGCTATTTAGACTTGCCTGTGTGGTGGTGAATTGTAGCAACAGGCGGGTTTAGCCTGGCGAACAAGGCCGGCAATTGCTCCGCCCTAGTCTTGCCTGTGTCAGATGGACAGCTATGTGAAAGATCTTGCGAACACGTGCACAATTGAATGGGAAGAATATAAAAAAACAAAACTGGAAAGTGGCTTGCTATGCATTGAAAGCATTGTTGTTGTGAGCATTTGTTCCACGACGGCACAGAAAACGCAAGAAGTGGAGACAAGTTAGTGCGTGGTTTTATAGAGGCACCAAACATGTGGAGCTTGGAAAACAGGCGCGTCAGCACGACATATATTTCCTTGCTTGTTTTTTTTATTGATATGTAATTGAAAAATAGGCTGGCTCCTTTAATGGCTTCGGCTACTCCTCTTCGTAGGGCAAGCAAAACTAAAAACATGAAGACATTGAGCCCACTCAAATATCACAAAGATTTGCGAAGTTCCTCACAAGACTAAAGAAACTCACGGAAAAGAGCAAAAGAACGTTAAGAGACACACAGTTCCGTAGGCACAAAAGAGTTCGGAACAAGCATATAAGCTGACATTTGTTGTAGGTTAGGCGGCTAACGAATCTACACCTATCTTCATAAAGAGACACAAACAACACATTACAAAATAAGACGTGTGTCACAAATATACAGATGTGAGCTATCCATATACGATAAATTGCATTATAATGAAATAATACTGGTCTAATTCACGAACATTTAGGCTAAGTATAATATTTTTGTACTTTCCACGAAAGCTTTAAAGGCCGCAAGTGCACTTTTCTGTAAAATAATTAGCATTCCTAGTTAGAGACGCAGTTTAGGATGAGATGGGAAACTCTGAGAAGTTATTGCTAATCGGACAATATGCTGAAAAATCAATCTCTTGGTGATTTTTGTAGCTATCGATCCGTAGCTATCGATCCGTAGCTGTAGCTATGATCGGCTCCGCGAACACAGCAACAATGTAAAAAACGGCTCTGGTGGGTTCTTGGCGATCCACTATCTTGATCATGGATGCAAACCTCTTCAGGATCAATGCACAATTGTTTCCCGTGGCAGCAAACAGCTCATCCGTGAAATGTCTGAAGCGCGGATGATCGCGAAATTGGGTGATAAGCGCGTTAGCTTCCCGTCTCTGGCTCTCAGAGAAAAAGAATTAAGCTTCTTGGAGGCGGCATCACATGATTCGTAACTATGTTACATGAATTCGCACTTCATTTTCTTGTAAGCGCATGCGCGGTCTACACTGTATAATATGGACGCAGTGACACAATAAACTTAGCTGAAAGTTTGCGCTTGGTGTGTCGTCTTCTATCACGTCCGTGTCGTTTTAGAGCGCAGCTCTTTGGCGTCCGTTCCTGGGTTTCGCATCGTCGTCGGCGTTGTCGTCGGCCTCGTAACCAGCTCCGCCCCCCTTTCATCCCCCCAGCGCTAGCAGCGACCGACTGATACCGCTGGATGCCGCTCACGCCGCTAGAGAGTCAAGATAACGTGACTGCATAGAACACCGTCGCCGCCATGCAGAAAGAGGAGGAAAGGGTCCCCCCCCCCCCTGTTCTTGTGTGGCGGATAGGGTGCTCTTCAGTTGCCGACGCGCCGGTTATTTCACGTAGGCCCCGGCACGTCGACGAATACGTGACCACCTTCCCACGGCTAGACCTGGTTCTTAGCGCTGCGGAAGCGAGGGTATCATATTGTTTGTATCGGCATCGGCGGCGTTGTCCCTGAAACCAACTCCGCAGCTGGGGTTGACTCACTATCGGCGTCAGCGGCATCAGTCAGTCGCTGCTATCTCTTCCCTCCTCCCTTTATCGTGTTGTCCGCTTGCTGCGCGCGCTTCTGCCCCCATCGTTTGCCGCTGGGTGTACACGCCGCCCCCCTCCCCCCTCTTCCTGCGAGTCTCCGGTTGTCAAAGCGCCGGCTCGAACTTAATTCCTTTCTTCGCTCCTCCTCCAATGCAACCCCTGTGCGGTGGCAATCAGAGAGCCAGATCGGTGGCGGCGGATCTGTATATGTGCACCGCCCGAGCCGAAATTGCCGCTGCCGTTCGCTCTGTGCGGTGGCAATCAGAGAGCCAGATCGGTGGCGGCGGATCTGTATATGTGCACCGCCCGAGCCGAAATTGCCGCTGCCGTTCGCCACTGCGAAATTATCTGCCAGTTCTTTCTGAGCCATGAGCGAGACGACCGATGGATGTCCTCCGTCTGCTGCTGCTGCTGCTGCTGCTAAACGAGCTGCCAGAGCAGAGGCCCAGTGCCGTCGCCGTCAGAATCCAGAGGTGCGTGCCGCCGAAGCAGAAGCTTACCGTCGCCGCCGTCGAGATGATCCAGGAGTACGCGTCGCCGAAGCAGAGGCTAAGCGCCGCCGCCGAGAAGACCCTGCAGTTCGCGCCGCCGAAGCGGAGGCTCATCGCCGCCGTCGAGAGCAACCAGCAGTAAGCGAGGCTGAAGCAGAAGCTCATCGCCGCCGCCGAGAAGACCCTGCCGTTCGCACCGCCGAAGCGGAGGCTCATCGCCGCCGTCGAGAGCAACCAGCAGTCAGCGAGGCTGAAGCAGAAGCTCATCGCCGTCGCAGAGAAGACTCTACCGTTCGCGCGGCCGAGGCCGAGGCCAAACGCAAACAAAGGCTCGCATTTGCTGCGCTCAAATTTCGGATTAGGAAGTAACGTAATCGTCGGTAATTTTTTTGTCACGCAATATCATTTAAGCTTGCGGGACGCGTGTTATTAGAGACACTTGATCTCAGGGCAGTGTACCTCATCATTTGGAAGAACGTAAAATGAAGTGCACATACAGTCACAGTCTACTTTCCACAGAGCGATTGTACATAACAGAAGTTAAAAAAGTGTAATATTATTATTATTTTTATGTAATATTTCTAATGATATACCCTGCGAAAAGCACCACGACAAAGCCCGCCTTTTGTCATATCATAGACCTCCGTATGACAAATGAACAAGAAGACTAAATAACGCAAAAAACAAACAGGGTCAAAGCATTGAGACACGAATACGTCGTAGCTTTGCAAATAAAACCACCATCAACCGCATATCTACGTTGGCGGAGACAGTGTAATAGAGGTGGCAGGAAGACAGAGCAGCTAAATGAAAATAAAATCTTCGAAGCAATTTCTAGCAAGACCTTGGAAATTGAGCAAGCTGGTCGACTTGGCGAAGAAGTTCAAGTAGAAATGTGAAAGGCCAAGACGTCAAATAAGATTTTCCATGACAACCGTGCTCGTGAAGGCGGGTTTGAAGTTTTACATTTCAAAGACGAAAAGAAATAGCGAATTTCAGTAGGCGAAAGCCAAGGTGTACGTAGAAGCATAAAGACATCTGAAAACACGCGAATCGAACAAGAGAAACAGCCGTACAGATAAGTGCAAGAGAAAGCAAGATGCAGATGATGCAATTCACATCTACGAGAACAAGATGGCTAACAGAGAAGCATTACGAAACGCTGAGAAAGCATATATCAGACATGAAAGGAATTTACTAAAAACGATGCAGTACAGAGAATGAAGAAATATACTTGTATCCGAAGACGTGTTTTCCAATGTAGTTTGAGGATTGTCGGATCGTCAAATGTGGTTCTTATTCAATGCATCTGTAGTGGAGCATCATATGTTATCAAGAGACAGGCGTTTGCGGTGCACTGAACTGCATGAAAAGCTTTAAAGCATATGGCCCTGTTGAAATTCCGGCGAAAACCGTTAAAGGGGCCCTGAACCACGACCTACTGCCATTCCAGACCTGCACAGATAACCGACTCCTATGGGAATCGCCTGTGCCCACTCTCGTTCAATCGCTGGCCGTTGGTGCCAAGGGCCAACGGTTGGCAAAGAACAACAGGCAGGCAAAGGCAGGCATTTGCAAGTCAATAGGCAGGCAAAGAAGGCTCAGTTGCCGCAGGATGAAGTAGCCAGTTGATGGGAAATATACCGGCCGAAAAAGTTTATGGCTCAAATACTGGTGCAATCAAAGATAAAAGGTGAAAGTGAACGTTGGTTGTCAGAAATACGTGAGTAAAAGAAGGCCCCGCCTAGAATATTTTGGAACCACATAAAATTATTAAGCAGGAGGTCAACAAGAATACATCAATATATCTTAGACGAAGATAGAAACAAACTAAAAGGAGCAGTGGCATTAAATTGCATCCAAAAAATAACAGCCAAATCTTTCCAAGGCAATGACGAGGTTGTAGTTGAAGAAAAAAGAGCATGAAAGAGAACCAGATGGAAAAGGAACTGGTGCTGCCAAATTTCATCTGGAAGAAAGCCGAAGAGAAAGTCCTAAGCGCACAGCCACAGGGCTAAACGAGGTTCCCGTTAGGCTCATTAATGAACTAGGACCAAAAAGTAAGGAAGCTCTGGTGAAAGCAGTGGAACAAACTTTAAAAGATACAAATGGCGGCAAAGTAGAACGAATTTAATTTATAAAGGTGAGGGGGAGGAAGATAGATTTCACTCGTATAGATCGTTGACCATTACATCGGTAATATACAGGTTAGCAATGCAGGCAATCAAATTAAAGTTGCAAGCAGAGGCAGAAAATAATGGCACTTTGGGAGAACTTTCGAATGAATTCAGAATAGGCATTTGGACGATAACTTATTTGTTCTTACTCAGTGTATTGAAATATCAAGAGTAAAAAGCAGACCGCTCATTAATGAACTAGGACCAAAAAGTAAGGAAGCTCTGGTGAAAGCAGTGGAACAAACTTTAAAAGATACAAATGGCGGCAAAGTAGAACGAATTTAATTTATAAAGGTGAGGGGGAGGAAGATAGATTTCACTCGTATAGATCGTTGACCATTACATCGGTAATATACAGGTTAGCAATGCAGGCAATCAAATTAAAGTTGCAAGCAGAGGCAGAAAATAATGGCACTTTGGGAGAACTTTCGAATGAATTCAGAATAGGCATTTGGACGATAACTTATTTGTTCTTACTCAGTGTATTGAAATATCAAGAGTAAAAAGCAGACCGTTATATGTGGCTTTTTTAGACATTACAGGAGCGTATGACAACGTAGACTGCAACATTTTGTGGGCTATTCTGGAATGGGAAGGCTTAGGAGACGATAGTATACAACTTTTGAGAGAGAGAGTTACCTAGAAAATACCGTTTGCGTTGAATGGAAAGAGATGAGGAGCGAGGAGAAAGTTGATATCAACGAGGGACTGGGGCAGGGGTGCCCTTTGTCCGCGCTGCTGTTTATGCTGAACATGGTGAGTATGGAGAGTGCGCTAGAAGGAAGTAATATCGAGGTTAATCTCTCATACAAACAGGCTGGGACAGTAGTAGAGCAGCAGCTTCCAGGTTTGTTTTATGTGGACGACATCGTGTTGCTTGCTAACAGGCAAAGTGATATGCAACGTCTAGTTAATATCTGCGGACAGGAAGGCAAGAAATTAAGTGTGAAACTTCGCGTTAAAAAATCAGGTGTTATGGTAATCAATGGAAACAGTGAACAGACAAATGCAGGGGCAGGAAATACCTCGGATAAAAGAATATCAATACCTTGGTATATGGATAAACGAAGGCAACAGATATATGAAAACACAGGAAATAAACAATAACAGAAAAGGGGAAGATAAATGCAGCCATAATGAAGCACAGAGCGCTATGGGGATACAGTTGGTACTAGGTGCTCTGTGGTATGCGGAAAGGTGTGTTGATTCCAGGATTTACTTTTGCAAATGCTGTTGTTTGCTTGAAATCAGGGGTACAATCAGGACTCGATGGCAACCAAAGGTCAGTGGGACGCCTCGCATTGAGCGCTAACTGGAAGACTACAAATGCTAAGTATGGACAGCTGGGCTAGTTGGTTATGATTAGCATTGTGAAACATAGTTCCAGCGCACATTTGAACAAGGACGAGGCGAGAAAGACAACACGAACGCCGGACTTCAACCGAGTTTTATTCATTGGAAACAGGGCTTTATGTACACAGGGGGATGGGGTGGGGGACTGCTACTGCGCAGGACCACTAAAAATATATATCCTTGGTCTAGGCAAAGGTCATCACAGGTGTCAAAACAAAAATAAAAAGAGAAACTTTTCCCTCTTTTTTTTTTCTTCTCTCTTCTATTTACGTCACTCAGTACAATCTTGTTCATATCCCGCCCTGCCTAGCTGATTCGACACGCCCGTTTGCCCTGAGATAATCAATTTCTTTTGTCCCGAGTGCAACAGAAGGAGCACTGACACAGTTCTCGTTTGCATTGGAGATACACACGCTTCAAATATTTCCCGGTGTTTCTGATCGCTATATTTGCGCAACACGCGTGTTCGTTCGAAAAAAGCCTCGCATGCTGGCTTGTGCGAGCAACGGCGTATGTGGTCGGCTAAATGACCAGCGCCACTTAGTGATGTAGCATTCCTGCGATGCTCTAGCAAGCGTTCATTCAGACAGCGCCCTGTTTGGCCAATATAGCATTTCCCACAGGCGAGGGGAATACTGTACACAATGCCGACGTCACATTCAACGAGGGCTTTGGTGTGCTTAATTTTGCAGGCTGGTTTCTTCTGGGATTGGTTTACAAGGCGACACATTCGTCCCAGCTTTTCCGGTGCTGAAAACACAACACGCACCCCGCACCTGTCGCCAAAACAAAAAACAAATTCTGAATTATCAATTGGCCCACTCCAAGCTCGTAAAAAGAGCTATCGCAAAAAACTGCATCCGCTCTGCTCTAGACAAGTCATGCGAACATCAAGTTCGTGACAGCGTCGACGCCCAGCTAAGGCGTCTGGAGAAGGCTGGATTCCACGGAGAAATCATGGCCTCGGTGGTAGAGAGCCAGATTCGCGAGGCAAAGGCTGGTGGGAGGCGCAGGCAGAAAAAAGACGCACGCCCGCAAAAGCGCCCTGTCGTAGTGCCCTATTGGCACCAGGTGTCTCACCGCCTCAAGAAGGTTGGATGGATGGATGATACACACACAAACACACACACGCACAAACAAACACACAGACGCGCACGCACACACACGCACACACGCACACACACGCACACACACGCACACACACGCACACACACGCACGCACACACACACGCACGCACACACACACAAACACGCACGCGCACGCACGCACGTCCGTCCGTCCGCTACTCTATGGTTTATTGCGCCGGTGTTGTAATTAGAACGACGGCTGTTGTGTTGTAAGTAACCGCTTGCATAATTGATGATGTTGGCGAACACAGTAACAGTGATTTCACAAACCATTAATCGGTCACTTGGCTCCAAAGGTTGACTTTCCGAACCTGAAAAATGTCGGTGCGTGTAGTCCGCTCCTCTCTAAAATAGTGTTAAATAGCCTCTCCTATTGATCATGCAGTAACAAAGGCCACAGATCTTGCGCATTAAGTCATATTGTTTATAGAGTTCGTAAAGATCACAACTGTTTCATTGTTTACATTGTAAAGTTCGCTTCTGCGGTTTTTGGAAACTGGAAGCCACCGTAACATTCGACTACAGAAGGTTTACCGCTCATTTTAACACTTGAATGTTGCCCGTGAGCGTGTCATGAGTTGAAAATGAGAATTACGCATACAGCATTACTGCGTACGCATCTTTCGCACTGCAATTATGCTGCCGCCGTACCACGAAGAAAAGCTAGCTTTGCAATTTGGAAAGAGTATGTAATACAGGGCCTGCACAGCAGCACGGTTTAAAGCACTGGGATCGCTTTTGTAAGCTTTCAACTCACCTAGACATCAAACAATATTTAAAGAAAAAAACTATGCTCACCTTTCCTTGAAACAGACTGGATCAAGTTCTTGCACACATCGGGCGCAAGAATTACCTGTGGCAATTGTTACCACATCCTCTGCCTTTCATTATGGTACACATAAGTAAATCCTAATGTAATCTCTGACATTAGGCTATCTATAATCAACTTAAGAAAGCTAGTTTATGCTATGAGTCTTTTAAACATTTTTTTTCAGTTTCTTGCAGAGGCTAGGAAAGGGAAAGTTATGCCGTCTAGCATTGCAGCTGCCATCTGTGCTCATTGTTTCTTTCTTGCACCGCTCCTCCTCTTCTATTCTCACTATTGAAACGCAAAACATTCGCAAATATTGATTTCATATTTATATTTGTTAATTTATTCATTCACAACGAATACAAGCGCTTGGCGCTTGCCTAAATGGCGGCATGAGTGTTTAACAGATCACGGAAGCAGACGACAGCGGACAGGTTATAACTAGCGCCACTCTGCTCGTACGCTCTGTCTTTAGCGGCAAAACAGTTGAACTAGACCAGGCGCGCTGGGCAACGGACATCAGTGCAGGTAATAATAATAATATAATAATACTTTATTCGTACTCAGATAGGGTGTGTTCAGGCATACAGGGTCATGGAAGGCAGAACTGCAGATACCGGAGTGGTTTGCTTGCCCAACCTAGGACCTGTAGGAGGAGCACTAAACGTTGTTACGATCGGCCTGCAGACGTACCGACCTACAAAATTCTCCCGGCCCGCCGCAGCTGCGGGGGTGGCGATCTAAAGGAGAAGCGACCTCCGAAGCTTTCCCACCCCGCTGCGATGACTCGCTTTGTAAGGACGACAATGCGCCGCGTCAACTACCCGTCGGCGCCACCACGTCTAGACGCGGTCGGCGGACCAAGCATTGTTAGTGGATTCGCCGTCGCCGTCTCGGTTTGTTTGGAGTGGGGGAACTCCTGGAAGGAGATGTCTTGCGGTGTGGTCTCACGGTCACAGCGTCTGTCCAGTCAATGGGCAGACGCGGCGGCCACTGTCTGCAGGGTCAGCTCTGGTATCAAAGAGGCGCCTGCTCGGGTCAAGACCTCTGTCTGCGAGAACCCTCTCACCTCGGTGTGTTCAGTTAAACCTGTGCGGAAGTGAGTGTGTAAACCCTCCCCCTCAAAGGCGGGTCGACGACGTTGACTTTGGACCACTCCCATTGGTCGAAGGTTGAACGGCCGTTTTCCATCACCTAGGGATCTTGGGAGGACAGAATTTTCATAAGCAGCTGTTGCGTGGGCTGCTGTGCGTGCATTCTCTTTCAGCCATGCTACACTAATGAGCTGTAACGTTTTTATGTCAATACTGCAAATAAATCCCATATTCCTCGCTCTCGATGAGAACAAGTCCTTCCCTTCAACAACATCCTCAGCTTGGATGAGTTGGATGACGGCATGGACCAGCTACCATCTATTTCATGCCCGACCCCAACCATTACAATGTGCAAACGGGCAGAGGAAGAGAGAGGTGGATTGTTCTGAGTCACAGCAATCGCTGCGCGGACCAATCTGGAGGAGTACCTAGGCAGCGACCACGCGCTGCTAGCCACCACTATCCATGGGCTCGAATACAAAGCCAGGATAGGCACGGCTCGCCTCACGGATTGGACCAAGCTGCGGGAGATAAGAGAAGAAAGAGCTGCGAACGAACAGAGCCAACAGCTTCAGTCAATTAAGGACTGGATCGCTCAGCTTCACCAGGATGTGAAGGCGCACACCAAGATGCTTGAAACATCCACCACCACTCCAAGCATCGACGCTCACTTGCTCCACATGTGGGAAGCCCGGCGTAGCCTGCTGAAGCGTTGGAAAAGGCAAAGATTAAATCGCAAGCTCAAGAGGCGAATAGCACTACTCACACAAGAGGCTGCAGAATACGCTACCACGCTATGCCGCGAGAATTGGCTATCCCTCTGCGAGAGCTTGAGAGGAAGACTGAGTACTTCCAAGACGTGGAAGTTATTGAGGTATTTACTCAACCCGGCCAGCAGCAAAACGGAATCCTACCACAATATGGCCCGAGTAATTCACCAATTTCCTGGAAACGAGGTGGACCTCCTTTTGACTCTCAAAGCCCAGCACTTCCCCACACAGACATCGGAGCCTCTGCCACCCTACACCGGCACCCCTAACGAGCTCCTAGAGGAGGACATTCATCTACATGAGGTAACAGCGGCGATAATGGGCTTGAGACGCCACACAGCCCCGGGAATGGACCCCAAATTACCAATAAGGCACTTGTAAATCTTGACAGCCCCTCGCTAGTAGAGCTTACCGCTCATCTTAACGAAGTATGGAGGAAAGGAAACCTTCCCGAGGACTGGAAAATAGCCGAGGTTCGTCTGATACAGAAGCCAGGCAAGCCACCAGCCATTGAGAACCTACGACCGATCTCCCTCACTTCGTGTGTAGGAAAGCTCCTAGAGCACATCGTTCTCAACCGGCTACAACCATTCCTGGAGGATTCGGGGAAACTTCCAACAACGATGATAGGATTCCGTCCACACCTCTCAACTCAAGACATCCTACTTCAGCTGAAAGAGGAGGTGATTGTACCAGCGACACGCAACTCCCCCACGGCTATCCTCGCCTTAGATCTTAAAGGGGCGTTCGATAACGTCAAGCACACAGCAATCTTACAGAGGCTAAACACGCTGGACTGTGGGGCCAGGACGTACTCCTATATCAGAGATTTCCTCTCAGATAGAAAAGCCATCCTAAAGGTCGGGGACAAAGCCACAAACCCCTTCCTACTGGGCGGGCGCGGCACACCACAGGGCGCAGTGTTATCCCCTCTCCTTTTCAATATCGCCCTAATAGGCCTACCGCCGCTCCTCGGTAACATCCCAGGGATCCGGCATGGCCTATATGCCGACGACATTACCATCTGGTCATCCACAGGGTCCATCGGGGAAATGGAGAACCGCTTGCAGGAAGCTGCAGACGTGGTGAGCGACTATGCTAAGTCATGCGGGCTCAGCTGCGCCCCCCAAAAGTCGGAGCTACTCCTGGTCTCACCGCGAAAGAAGCACACATCCGACTCGCCCACTATCAACATACAATTGGAGGGACACACCATCGTTCCGTCTCAGAGCGTAAAGATATTGGGAATGGTTTTCCAGTCGGGTCGCACCAATACAATATTAATTCAAAAGCTTAAGAATACAACAGCCCAAGTTATGCACATGATCCGGCGAATAACAACAAAGACAAGAGGCATGGGGGAGGCGGACACGCTTCGGCTTGTCCAAGCCTTCGTCGTGTCTCGAATAACTTACGCTATCCCATACGCACTACTCAACGAGACGGAACTGAAGAAAATCAACACAATGATCAGAAAGGCATATAAGCAGGCGATGGGCCTGCCAACCAGTGCGTCCACAGAACGCCTACTACAACTAGGTGTGCACAACACGGCCGAGGAGCTAATCGAGGCACATTTATCCAGTCAGCGAACAAGGCTGGCGGTTACGGAAGCAGGGAGGTCCATTCTCTTACGTCTGGGGCTCTCTACCCCTCTGAGCCATCCGCCACCTCAGAGTGTGAGCTTACCCCATGCCATCCGGAGAAACATCTCCGTACGTCCTCTACCTCGCAATATGCACCCAGTGCACCACGCAGAGCGAAGGGAGGCCCGCGCCCTGGCCATACACAAACGATACGGGACTTTACAGCCTACACGGACGCGGGTTCTTACTCCAGACGCGCAGCCACTACAGCCACCGTAGTCGTCAACACAGAACATCGGAGCAGCATTTCGCTCACACGAAACAATCCCCTCCAAGCCGAGGAAGCGGCCATAGCCCTCGCGCTCTCCCAAACAGAGGTTGAAGTCATAGTGACCGACTCCCAACAGGCGCGCCGCAACTTTGCTAGCGGCAGAATTCATATCACTACGCTCCGGATCATCAATCAAAAGCCGCCAACGAGATCAGTCATGATCATCTGGGCGCCAGCTCATCAAGGCATTCCTGGCAACGAGGTCGCCAACCACGTGGCTCGAGATCTGACCCACCGAGCCGACGCCGAGGAATCTGAACCCGAGCGTATGCACCCTCTAGTCTCTTACCAAGACATCACACAACACTACAAGCTAACCCGTAGAACATATGCACCCCCACACAAGTCACTATACCTAGGGAGCAGGAGCGATTCCTCCGAGCTCTACAGGTTAATACATTCCCGCACCCAACCAGAAATCACCTCATAGACCCTACGAAATTCTCTCCGCAATACCGCTTCTGCGCAGAGCCCGGATACCTCAGGCACATAGTAGGGGGTTGCAGAGCGGCACCATTAAATCCTCCGAGCCCTTACCCCACTAACGAGCTTTGGGAGAGAGCCTTGGCCAGCTCCGACTTCGAGGATCAGAAACAGTTGATTGCGAGGGCCCAGGATGCGGCCCGAGCTCAAGGCATTCTGGAATGAGGACGCCTCTCCAAAGCTTCATTCCCCGAATTTAAAATGTTTATTCTCTCTCTCTCTCTCTCTCGGGCTTGGTGAAAAGACACAGTCCGCGACAGCACACGCTGCTGTCAACATGTCAGCCAAATTTTGCAGTCGCGCACGGCACGTGGATCTTTTCCCCTTTTTCTCAAACGCTCTCTTTTCAACAGAAGCCTGCTCCTCATTCTTTTCTGGACGCTTTATTTCGTAATATACCATATTTCTGTACGCGGCTGCTATTGGTCAATCAATCAAGAATGATGTTTGGATCAGCGAGCGTCTTCCTTCTGCTCGTGTGAATATTTATTGAAGCAGTGTAATAAACCGATTGATGTAAGCGAAAATATGCTTTGGAATTTCGATAATAATTACATACTTGCGCTAGAAGCCGACTATCCTCTGCTCACGCTCGGCAGCGGCTGCCCACTTAGGAATTGAACTAAAGCCTTCGACTAGTTTTGAACACTCAGCTAGCCTCGAACCACGCGAAACTTAAGGTTAGACTACACTCAAGCTTGCCAGCGCGCGCTCCCTCCTGGGCACTGCTGGATAGACGGGTTGGCAGACTTTGTTTCGTAATGAGTTATTGACAGCGCTTCAAAATGCGTAAGTTGGATGTGACTACTATACGTAGGTCAAGCTGGTGCAGGACAAAGCCGGTTCACAGCACGCAGTACAGCCAGATTGGAGTATATGAGCGCCAGCGTGCACCCTAGACTTGTCGTGCACAAAGGAAACGCTACAGTCGCAAGTAGCTGCGGTCTGCTACGTAACGTACAGTCGCGGACAGAATAAAATGGACCACGGCGAAGGTGGTCGGAACGGCTGCGGGGCCGGCCCTGCTATCGCGCTTCGCGCGCTCGCGACGAGACTACCCCGAGTGACGTCAAACTTCTCCTCCGCACCCTCGCTCTTGCGCTGGCGCTTGTCGCGCTTGATAAATTTCTAGTGCCACGTTCGGCTCCTCTGCTACTGATGGTCGGGACGAAGGGGCGCGTGAATCGCCAGTAGTGCAACACTTAGCGCTGTCGCGCAGTAGCGGACGGCCGCAGCCCATCAAAGCGCCGCGCTGTGAAGGAACCAAACTCGATGTTTTTCTTTTGTCGGCGATTTACAGTCGCGGACGCAATGAACTGAGCCATGGCTTCGGGAGAAAAAACGCGAACCAGTGCCAACAAGTGAAGGCGCCTGATACATGTTGAGACGTCTGCTCTTGCATGCGCGTCCCTTTTAGTTCGCAGCCTCTCCAGACCTCTAACATCGGCTTAGCGCCATTTAATCGTAGGGCGCAGCGCGAGGTGACGCCGCTACAGCGCCGCAACGTCTGGTGCGCTGCCGGAATGGGTTGTCGGGGGTGCACTGTTCTCTGCATCCTACCTCACGCTGCTGCTGACGCCTGCCACGATAACACACACGGCGGCACACATGACGGCAATGCTTACAGTGGAAACATTCGAATTCACCACCCCCAATGAAAGCAAAGGCCGTCATTCCCGCCGGAAAAGTGGGGTTATCTTTTGTTTTTTGATCCCCAGGGGCCATTACTGATCGAATTTGCTAAACCTGGAGAGACTATCAATCGTTTCGGATATTGTGAAACGCTGGATCGGCTGCGTGTCGCGAGCACAAACAAATGACGTGAAAAATTGCAGAATGGTGTCATCTTACTCCTCGACATTTCCCGTCTCCACGTCCTTGATGTGGTTAATAAAAAACTGGAAAAGTTCAAGTGGAAAAGCGGCAACATCCGCCATACAGCCCAGACCTGTCGCCTTGTGACTTCCACAATTTGGGGCAATTGAAAAAACAGCTCCAGAGAGCCAGATTTGTGTCGGACGATGACGTGAAGGAGCCAGTTACATTCTTTTTGAAGCAGCAATCCAAGGAGCTTCATGAGACGGGAATCACGCGACGCGTTAGTCAGTGGGACAAATGTATAAATGCTCATAGAGAATACTTTTAAATGAAGTGCCGCATTCGCATTGTCTCACATCCATTTGGCTGGCCCCTGTATATTTTGCAGAACTCCTGCTTTTTATGTGTGCTCTCTGTTGAGACTATAATTTCGGTGAAATTACTCACCGTACACGACCGGTGACAGCTCCTCCTGCGCAATACATTGGAACGAAGGACAGTGTCATTGAGATTTTTCCCTGGCCGTTGCATATGTAAAAAAATGTAAGCAAGTTTCTTGCATGACAAAGTTTTATTACAATATTTGTCCTCAACTTCTTCATGTCAGGGCCTTTACATTTTTCATATCAGCAGCATGCACTGCTTTGCTGGTTTCGAAGTGATATAGTTCTAAAGTTCGTACGATATTTTTCTTTATTAAATAAACAAAACACATGGAAGCATTTATATCAGTTATTTCGGACAGAATTTTTGGGACATACGAGTATATTCTTTTATGAAAAAACACATATTTTACTTGTGTTGACAGTGCGTAGCGTTCAAAAAGTCGTTCGCAGCATCTTTGGCAATTGCAATGCAGTTATTGTTCATGTAGTCGATCCCTCGACAAATTCTATAAGGAGGAGGCCGAGCTGCAACGTGAGCCCCCCGCCGCGGGAGCATGTGTCCGGGCTGCATAACTCGTACCGGTGGTGGCTGTCATTCGAATCACCCGAGCTGCCCGCGCCGCCTCGGTCCGACCCATACACTCTCCAAAAACTCCCTTCTCCAGATGCCGCTAGCGGTGCGCTGCGCGATTTATGGAGCTCGCCAGAACCAGTGCACGAGAACCCCTGCCGCTCCCTCTTTTTCGCCGAACAGCGACCGGCCACCGCCTTCCCAAAGCAAGCGCTCTCTGGAAGCGGACCGTGTGCGAGGCAACAGCACAACATTGAAAGGTAACAGATACACAAACGCAGAGAGAAAACCCAGAGAAGACGTGCAAGCAGGCACTTTAATTAAACAAAATGAATGCATACATTAGTTAACTAAGGCGAGGGGGGAGAGAGAAAATGATAAAAGAAAGGCAGGGAGGTTAACCAGGACTGAGCCCGGTTGGCTACCCTACACTGGGGAAAGGGAAAGGGGGACGGAAAGATGAAAAGAAGAGAAAGTACACTGGAGATATCAGTCGGTCACTCAGTCCGAATCACAGGCGCTCACTCAATCCGGTCGCTTTCAAATATCGCAGCAGCGCTTTTGTGGCCTTTTGTAGCTGCGATATGCGAGGCCATGGTCCCAAGATCTTCTTCAAGGTGAACGGCTTCCCATCTAGCTGATTGAGAGCTGTGCAGAGGTCTTGCCTTTCGTTTTCATAAGATGGGCAGTAGCACAGTAGGTGTTCTATGGTTTCCTCGACACCGCAGGCATTGCACTCGGCGCTATCAGCCATTCCAATCAGAAATGCATAAGCATTTGTGAATGCGACTCCCAAACGTAAGCGGCACAGCACTGTTTCCTCATTTCGCGGAAGACCTGGTAACAGCCGCAGTTGCATAGAGGGATCGAGGGAATGCAAGCGGTGGTGAGTGAATTCAGGTGTGTGCCACTTCTCCAATGTCAAAAAGCGCGCTAGCTTGCCTAAGTGTTGGGCTGCATCGGTCCGCGATAAAGGTATTGAAACAAGGGTTGCTCCTTCGTGTGCTTTTCTAGCAGCTTCGTCAGCGAGGTCGTTGCCGGAGATACCGCAATGACCAGGTAGCCACTGAAACACGACGTCGTGTCCTTTCGCGATCATGATATGGTGCATTTCTCGTATCTCCGACACGAGTTGTTCACATGACCCGCGACGAAGAGATGCCAGAAGACATTGTAAGGCCGCCTTGGAATCGCAGAATATAGCCCACCGATTAGCCGGTTGCTTATTTATATAATCAACGGCACCTCGGAGGGCAACAAGCTCCGAACCAGTCGATGTTGTCAAATGAGAAATCTTGTATTGGATGCTTAGTGATCGTGATGGTATAACCACTGCGCTGGTGGAGCTGGTCTGAGTGGAAGAGCCATCCGTATATATGTGTATTCGATCAAAGTAGAAAGTGTGCAAACAATCCAGAGCTGCTTGCTTCGAGGCCAAGGTAGGCAGGTCGGTCTTCTTTCTTATTCCTGGAACCGTAAGACGCACTTGAGGTTGTTTTAAACACCACAAAGCTGAGGTTGAACGTGCAGAGGGTGTGAAACCTGATGGTAAGGAGGCACGATGGATGCTGACCTTGTTGGAGAAAGACGCCTGTGGTCGTCGTTCCGGCAGGCACGCAAGAGAGCTGGACTGCATCCGTGAAACATGACGAACATGTGCTCTAAGCGTTTCGGTACTAATATAAGTCGTGATCGGATGGTCTTGAGCCATTACAATGGTTCCAGCTGTTGAGGCGCTGCGCGGAAGGCCTAGGCAAACACGTAGTGCCTGCGCCTGCACGCTCTGAAGTTCTCGAAGATTTGACTTGCATGTTTTAGCAAGCACGGGAGAACTGTAGCGTAGGAATCCGATGAACAGTGCTCGATATAACTGTAGCATGGAGCCCACTGACGATCCCCATCTTTTGCCGGCGATGAACTTGAAGACGTGAACAATAGATGTGAGCTTCTTCTTTAAGTGGGCAACATGAGGGCTCCAAGTAAGGTCTCGGTCTACAATGACGCCCAAAAACCGGTGACTTCTCTTGTAGGAGATAGGCTCACCATTGATGCATACCGGATAAGGAGTCATCGCTTTTCGCGTAAAAGCGACTAACGCACATTTGTCTGTTGAGATGGTAAGGCCTTGTGCGTGAAGGTAGTCAGATGCCTGTGTTGCTGCTTTCTGTAGCCGTGCGCGAACCTGCAGGCGAGTAACCGCTGATGTCCAGATGCAGATGTCGTCGGCGTAGATTGAAACACTCACTGTTTCCGGTAGGGATTCGGCCAGCCCAAGAAGCGCGAGGTTGAAAAGAATAGGGCTTAGAACACCACCTTGGGGAACGCCTCGGCATGTGTAGTGGTCGGTAGTCGGACCATGTTCCGTTCGTACGAACAAGGACCTTTGTGTCAAGTAGTTACTGACCCATCGATATACTCGTCCTCCTAGTTCTATTGTCAAAAGTGCGTCTAGAATGGTTTGATGGAAAACGTTGTCGTAAGCGCCTTTCACGTGAAGAAAGAGTGCTACTGATAATCGCTTCCGATATTTTTGTTGTTCCACAGATGTTACTAGATCGATGACATTGTCAATCGATGAACGACCCCGTCGAAATCCCGCCATAGAGTCAGGGTAAATCTTGTGGTGTTCAAGGTACCATTCGAGACGCATGAGGATCATACGTTCCATGAGCTTCCCGACGCAGCTGGCAAGAGCTATAGGCCGATAGGATGCCAGTTCGAGCGGTGACTTTCCTGCTTTTAGAAGCGGTACCAGACAGCTGCGTTTCCATTCCTGTGGGACGACACCATCTTGCCATGAACTATTAAAAATGCCGAGGAGTTCTCTTCGTGCTTCTCTACCTAGGTGGCGCAAAGCAGTATATGTTATGCCATCGGGCCCCGGTGAAGACGAACACTTACAGAGCGCCATAGCAGCTTCTAGCTCTTCCATAGAGAATGGAGCGTCCATACTTGCATCTCGTGGGCCGGGGATGTTGCCTAGAGCCATGTCAGGGACTGAAACTGTGCCGCCGGCGACGTTCGCACAAAATTCCTCTGCGACGTCTATCTCACAGCGGTTTTGATAGAGAGCAAGGGCGTTGAATGGGTGTCGTTGCTGGGGACTTGAGCAAAGACCTCGTAGGGTACGCCATACACAGGACAATGGCTTGCGGGGGTCTAGTGAGTCGCAAAAACATTTCCATCTTTGATCCGCTAGCTTATCCATACGGTGTGCGCCGAGCTTCTCTGAGGTCAAGAATTGACTTCGTGCGCCTGTACCTCCTTTCAGCTCGGCGACGTAGTGCACGAAGCCTTTCCAATTCAATGTCATTCTCTGTACGCTTTGATGGATGTGTGAAGCAGCGTGTACAATCTTGCATAGCGTCCGCAATTATGTCTTCTAATCTGCGTGCAATATGTGTCTTGCATGTGTCTTCTACGCGATCTTGAAAGACTGACCAGTCGATTTGGCGAGAAACAACCGGTAATGTGGCGTCTAGTCCATCAATTCTCACATAGGTCGGGATATGATCACTTCCATGGGTTTCAATATCAGTGAACAACTGCACGCTCAAAGTCAGGCAACGTGACACCAAAGTCAAGTCAAGGCAGCTACTGTACGTAGTTCCTCGCAGAAATGTCGGGCTTCCGTCATTTAGAAGACACAGGTTGTGGCCTGATGCAAAGGATACTAGTGACCTGCCCCTAGAATTTATCCTGCAGCTTCCCCATATATGGTGGTGAGCGTTGAAGTCCCCTGTTATTATCCAAGGACCAGGAGTAGCAGCCATAATATATTCCAGTCTTTTTCTGTCAAACTGACTTGTTGGGGAAAGGTAGACGCCGATAAGAGTGAAAGACAGCTTCTTCTTTTTCACAGTAACACAGACGTATTGGTTGCCGTCGTGTGGCGCTACTTGTTGGGAAAAATACGTAAGGTCCTTGCGAATGTAGACCAGAACCTTACTGCTACGGACACACGTGTTGGAAACAAAAGATTCATATCCCGATAGTCTTATGGAGGCTGATAAGTTCGGTTCACAGATGACCAGTATAGGAAAATGGTTTGCAAATACGAACTGTCGAAAATCCGAAATACGGGACCTCAGGCCTCTCGCATTCCATTGGAATATGGAGGCACTTCTCACGTCATCCCGGAACGATCGTTGTTGTTGTCCATGAGCCATGGTTCTGCTGTAGAAGTTCTCAAGCACTGGACTTCTGAAGGCTCGCCAGAACCGGACTGATGGCATCCAGCACTTGCAATGCACTTCGAGCTGTTGGTGTCTGTAGCTTGTCCAGAAGGACACGAATAGCACTCACCAGAGAGCTGATCATAACAACAATTTGTTGATCTTGGTCCGCCAATTTATCAGGAACAGACGAAGTGTCCCCTGCTGTAGAAGTATCACTTCGCGCAGTAGGGGCATGTAGCTTCGGGAGTGCAGGCCACGCGTCAGCAGCCGTGCTGTTCGATGCACCCATGTCCTTTGAGCTGACTGCGTTTGGCCTGGGCGGAAGAGTGGGTGGTGATATACGTGTGTGGCGTTCTGCGGAGGCTTTGGAGGGTCTTGATCGACGTCGGCGACGTGATCGTCGTCGCTTAATGGATTCTGCTGCTTCTCGGTGAGACGAGTGGTCTCTAACCATTTTCTTCAATATTTGCATTTCCTTTCGAATCAAAGGGCATTCCTTCGAAGATGCATCGTGACGGCCGCTGCAGTTTGTGCACTTCAGCACACTGGCCTCGCACGTGTTTGTGGTGTGGGGCCCAGTGCAGCGAGAACAGACGGTAGTGTTATTGCACACACTACTCACCTGGCCAAGCTTCATGCACTTCCAGCACTGCAGTGGTTTTGGTATAAAGGGGCGAACTGCGTGTCGGAAGTGGCCCACTTTTACATGCGATGGGAGGGATTCGCCCTTAAATATGATCTTCACACACCGTGACGTGCCGAGACGCAACGCGTTTGTGATGATGGTGTTCTCTGTAGCTGGCTTGATTAAGATTGACAGATCGGAGTCGACAATGGTCTCGTCAACATCGTATATAACGCCAGTACGGACTTGTTTGCCCAGCGGAATATAAGGGCGGACTTTCATCCCGCCAAGTTCCGTGATCTTGCGCAAGGAATCCAACGCAGCCGCGTGTTCTACGTCAATCGCTAGCACGTTCTTACGGGTGTTCACTCTTATGTCTTTGATTTCGTTTGGAACCAGCGCCTCTAGATGGGAAGACACGGCTTGCCTGTTGAGGCGTCTCAGGTTGTCAGTGGCGACAACTGGCGAGAACAGGATGGTGAGCTCCTCGGTATCCCGCGAAGATCTCACGGTGGACTCACTCGAATTCGATGATGCGCTGAGAAATCTTCGCTTTGCTTTACGACTCCGCACCAGCTCGAAGGTGTCGTCACAAGAATCTTCTCCGCTGATATAGTACTGCATGGTGTCGTCGCTGTCCGTGTCGCTCTCGGTGCCGTTGCGCTTCCTGGAGGCAGCCGCCGCGGGCACTGCCGTGTCCGGCGGACGCGCGTGAGGCTCCATCTCCATCGCAGTTAAGGAGGAAATAGCAGTCCACTGGCAAAGTCTAGAAATTCACAAAATGAGTAGAGCTGGAAGAGCCGGCGTTCTGCCTGAAGACACTTCGTCGTCTTCCTAACTAAGGCGAACATTCACAACGACCTTACACCCTGCATCCAAGATCGTTATTACAATCCTACTTGTTGTAAGGTGCGATGAACTCAAGGTGTCGTCGTGAAAGATGCATGCACAAACGTGGGAAGAATACCACAAAAGGGAATAATTAAATGAGAAGTGAGGAATTCGTTACATAATACACCCTTGGGAGGATGAAAAGTTTTGGAATGAAGCACAAAACACGGCATTGATAAGGCGTATACGCGCAACGCTTCCTTGGCAACAGAAACACACCGTAATGACACAATATCAAACATTGCTAAGTATGCCTTTTATGTCAAAGCACATGCAGTCTCTCCGGGTGACTCCCGGGCGCAGGCCCCAGAGACCATGGGAGGGACTGCTCTTGCATTCCGTCCCCTGTACGACTTTCCTCTGGCACTCAATCGGCTCTCTTGAGACGCGATAATGCATCGGTATTCGCGTGCTCCGGGCCCTTTCTGTGGCTGACGGTGACGTTGTGCCGCTGTCGTGCCAGCGCCCAGCGGACAAGCTTCCCACCCGCGGGGTGCGTCGTTGCTAATGGGTTAGGGGTTTGTGATCAGACGCGATATTTATTCGAGCGCTGTAGATGCCCGTGTCATATTTACGAAGGGCCCAGAGTACAGCAAACGCCTCCCTGCTGCTCATCTCATCTGAGTGCCGTTAAAGCGATGGCTTGCAAATGATATGGGCCACTCTTCACCCGATTCGTTCATCTGAGCCAAGCAAGCGGCTGCGGGGTTTGCCGACGCATCTGTGAACAGCCAGTACGGCTTAGTGGAATCCAAAGTCGACAACATCGCCGCCCTACACAGGGCTCCCTCCAACTCACTAAATGCCCGGTCCGCCTCCACGCCCCAGGGAATTTGATTCTGCACCTTCCTCCCTGTCAGTTCAGTAAATGGGTTAGCAAGCTCAGCGTAATCTCTTACATAATTTCTGTAATATCCGCAGAGACCCAAGACGCTCCTGAGTTCGTGCTTTGGGCGTGGTCTCTGTAGCTCCTGGATGGCCCTAACTTCCTCCAGGTCTGGACCATGTTGCCCTGAGCCTACGAGATATCCCAGGTATTTTATATGATGCACCGCGACCTGGCATTTCCGCTAATTGGGTGTCAAGCTTGCCTCGCATATTGTGGTTAGAACATGCTCGAGGTGTTCTAAATGGTCGGTCCGCGTTCTCGGAAACACTGCTATTTAATCTGGATACGCGCAGGAATATTCCTGATATTCCTAGGTCATTCATTACCCGTTGGAAAGTGGCGGTAGCGTTCTTTAACCCGAAAGGCATGGCACGCCACGCGAATTGGCCTAAATGTGTCACAAACGCTGTCTTGTCTTGGCTTTCCTCATCAACGGCAATATTCCAATAACCCCAGCTATGATCTATAAGAGTGATGAAGTTTGCTTTTCCTACTCGATATATAAGCTCCTCCCGGCGAGCCATGGGAAACGCGTCATCCACGGTATCCACATTCAATGCTCTGTAATTGACACAAAGCGTAAGGGGGCCGTCTTTCTTGTTGACACACACCACAGGGTGACCGAAAGCGCTTGTGGTGGGGTAAGTGTGTCCCAGAGCGAGAAGCTCGTCGATCTCCTTGGCTATCTCCTTCCTAAGGAGCTCAGGTACGCGATACGAGAGACCCTTTTTCGGCGTGTACCCCTCGTATAGTACAATTCAATGCTTACCTATGCGCATCCTTTCTGGTTGCGCCGAAAACACTTCATTGTAGGATCGGAACCACTTACGTATCTGTGATTCGTGGCTTGACGACAAGGGCTCTGTCGCAGCAGCCGGTAACTTTTTGTACAACTGTTCTGTTAGGGATGGGCTGCACTCGACATCCCTGAAGTCCTTATCGTTGTGGAAGATAACGCTCGTGCGCCCTATCTTCGCGTGATAGGGGCGAAGGTGGTTAGCCTGCATGGTTTTTCGTTTCCCGCCTTCCACGGTTATCTCGTAGGAATTTAGGCTCAGTTTTGCAGCTATATTATATGATTCGTACCACCTCGACTGTAGTTTCCCGTGCTCACCGGTGTGAAAGAATAGGACATCGTCACCGATGTTGAACATCTTTATTCTGGCGCGGAGGTTGTACTGGGAGGCGAACGCGTCTTGCTGCTTGCTAGTCGTCAGTCCTGCGATTTCCGCAGCTAGCTGCAGCTGCTTATGTAACTTCCCCTAGTTATTGAGCTGCTGACTCTCTCAGGTTATCTGGTATGTCGACCTCTCCTGTCCAGCTATTCTTCAGTATCGATAGCGGCCCAGTCGGGCTTCTACCAAACAATATCTGAAACGGAGAAACGTCTGATATGTCATGGGGCACCTCCCCATGGGGCCCAGAGCAAAAAGGGCGTATAGGGAGGTGCCCCATGACATAACAGGCATCCCAGTTCCTGCAGTCTCTCTCAATCAAATGACACAGCGTATATTTATATATGCGGTTCCATCTCTCTACGGAGCCATTACTTTCCGGATGCCCTCGGATGGAAAATCACGGTGAGTTCCCGATTCTCTTGCAGAAAATCGGAGTCATCTGTGCCGCAAAATTAGTTCCCTGATCGCTGTAGATTGCCTCAGGGATACCGGTCCGTGAGACAATCTCTAGTAGCACATCAACTTCTTTCGTGCCGTGAGCAATGTCAAACACACCACTTCTGGCCATCGGGTGTGCAAATCCATCACAGACAGAGCATACCTGTGTCCCCGTACCGATGATGGGTTTTATGGCCCAGTTAACGGTAGCTTGGTCGCCTGAGTGGCGTGATCGGAAGACGGTCCGGCGTGACTTTACGATCACACCGGATCTGACAACCATGGCAAGTCTGACAATGTAGTTTAATGTCTCTGTCAACGCCAGGCCAATAGAAAGGCACCTTTATCCTATTGACTGTTTTCCTTATTCCGAGGTGCCCACCCCATGGCGATTCACAGGAAAGGAGCAGAACCTCTTTCCTCCTCGCACCAGGCAGAATTAGCTGCTCATATACCCTGGAGGCAGTTTTGTCCTTGTGGAAAAGCAGCCCATCGCGAACAAACATTGAATGGCTGCCTGCTTTACCTTGTTTCCATGCATCGACTAGACTCGGCTCTGCTCTCCTCGCCTCCCAAAAGGCCTTATTTTGCTCTGTTCTACCACAGTCGAAGCTCTCTTCTCCCTGCCAGACTAAGCCAACTTTGGCAGCTTCGTATACATCTGCGCTCGTAGCAGGGTTGCCTAAACTCTGCTCCTCTCCGCAAATATCGGAGGTGAGGTCCAAACCAGCTTCGAACGCTCGCCCGCTTTCAATACAGGTCATCATCATCATCAGCAGCAGCATCATTATCATCATCAGCCTATTTATGCCCACCGCAGAAGGAAGGCCTCTCACTGCGATCTCCAATTACCACTGTCCTGCGCTAACCTATTCGAACAAGCACCTGCAAATTTCCTAATTTCGTCGCTTCACCTAATCTTCCGCCTTACTCTACTGCGTTTCCCTTCGCTTGGTACCCATTCTGTCACCATAATGGTCCAACCGTTATCTAATCTGCGCATTACATGACCTGCCAAGCGCCATTTCTTTCCCTTATTGTCAATTAGAATAACATCTAGACCCGTTTGCTCACTTTCTGTCCCTTAATGTTGTGCTTAGCATTCTTCGTTCTATCGCTCTTTGCGTGGTCCTTAACTTGTTCTCAAGCTCCTTTGTCAGTCTCTAAGCCTCTGCCCCATATGTCAGCACAGGTAAATGCACTGTTTGTAGACCTTGCTTTTCAATGATAACAGTAAGCTTCCAGTCAGGAGCTTACAATGTCTTCCGTAATCCATCCAACTCATTTTTATTCTTCAGTGAATTTCCTTCTCATCGTCAGGTTTTCCTGTAATTAATTGACTTAGGTAAACATAGTCCTTCACAGACTCTAGAGGCTTTGCGACCTTAGAAAGGCCAGACGCATCCAATAGAAAATTCAACGTCGTCTTGATGTGCTGCAAAATCAAAGCTTTAAATCCTTTTGTGAGTCTCTCGATCCGCTCATACCTCTGTCAGTTGACTGGAGAACAGTCCGCGGACTTCGAACAGCTCCTGAACAACGCCGGCCATTTAAATGTCTAGCCATCCATCAAGGACGCCGAGAAGACGACGTAGCCAAAGATTACTGCGCAAGGATCGCGGGCCCGGCGTTCACCTATTCACTTTCCGCCCCTATTCCTATTATTGTCCCCCCTTGCTCCCGAGATCCTCGTATGGACGCTCCTTTCTCCATCGAAGAACTGGAGGCCGCACTTGCCGGGTGCAGACGATCTTCTTAACCAGGACACACGTACTCTGCGCTTGCAAAACTTGGTCAAGAGGCCAGAGATGCACTTCCTGGCCTATACAACGCATCATGGCATGACGGCCTGGTCCCCACCACGTGAAAATCCAGTCGCCTTGTTCCACTCCTCAAGCTTGGCAAGTCTCCACTGGAATTGTCATCTTACCGACCGATAGCACTGGCCAATTATGTCGGCAAGGTAATCGAGAGAATGATCTTTTCACGGAGAGAATGGCACTTGGAATTTTACAACGTCTATGTAGAGGTAATGGCTGGTTTTCCACGCAGACGCTCGTCAATAGATAGCGTTATTGACCTTGTAACGTATGTACAGCACCAGAAACATCTGAAGCGAATCACTGCGGCCTTATTCCTTGATGTTAAAGGTGCGCACGGCAATGTCCATCATCATGCGATCTGGATACCTTAGAAGGTGTAGAAATTAGTGAACACACTTTTCGTTGGATACGCAGCTATTTGAATGGAAGATCTTACTTTATCTTGACTGAAGACAGACCAACGCCGTTTAGCTATACCAGTCGTGGTGTACCGCCAGCCCTGTTCAACCTGGTGCTCGTTGGTCTCACCGATTCGTTACCACAAACCGTTCAGGTCTCCGTATATCCAGACGACATCTGCATATGAGCATCAGGAGTGACACGTGTACAAGTCCGCGCACGGATTCAGAAGGCTTCAGTGGCCGTGTCAACATACCTAAGAAGGCGAGGCCTGGAGCTTTCCCCTGAGAAATGTGCACTCGTTCCTTTTCCTCGCAAAGCGATGGCCACGTATGCTTTGCGGATTAATGACAGAACTGTACGATACAGACGAAGGCACCGCTTTCTTGGCGTCATCATTGATAGGGACTTGTCTTGGAGCACTCACTTCTCATACATGACAAAGCGTTTGGCCGCCATCATGGACTTTCTTGCCTTTCTCAGCGGGAAGTCCTGGGGCACAAGAGTACCATAAATGTTGCAACTATATAAAGCACTGTTTTTTGGGTTTCCTGTGGTACAACTTAGCTGTACTAGGAAATACTTGCGTTACAAATATCCGCAAACTTCAGAGTGTGCAAGCACAAGCTCTCAGAACTTGTCTCGGTGTCCCCAAAATTACGTCATCGATTGCGACAGTGGCCATTGCTGGAGACACTCCTTTGACAGTCAATATAGATACAGATGTCCTGAGAGCAAACATCCGACACCTCAGTCGGATTCCCTCGCATCATCTTATTTGCTTGCCAGCAAAGAGGCCACATTTAACTTTTTGCCAAAGGTGTTCTAAGACATCAGTCCTACTTGCCATCACAATTTACGCCTGCTACATAATTATCAGACCCATTGTGGTGTCTGCACCGGCCGCAAGTGCAATTGACAATTCCAGGAATCAGAAAGAAAGCTGGAGCGCCGTCGCAAGCCTTGAAACAAGCAACTTTGGAACATATTCTTAACCTACACAGGTTGCGGCAACATGTCTACACAGATGGTTCGGTAAACCTCCACAGCTAGGCTGCTGCAGTCATCATCGCGGCAAAATCTGAAGAAATCAAATTAAAAACTTCATGTGTGACCACATCGATGGGTGGTGAAATTGCAGCACTCCGTGCTGCAGTTGATTTCATTAATGAGGAACCACCACAACAATGGACAGTCTTTATTGATTCCAAGGCAGCCCTTCAATGCATACAAAGCCCAATGAGCCATGGACCCAATGAACAACTGGCCTCAGAAATTCGACACATGTATCATCGCAGCCATGACAAGGGACACAGCATAATCTTTCAATGACTTCCAGGACATTGCAGGATCAGCGAGAATGACCACGCCGACGAAGCTGCCCGATCTGCACATGAAAGTGGTCAACGTGTCTTGATTCCGCTTTCGCGAACAGACGCTGCGGCTGGGCTGCGACTGATGCCCCGTGAATGTACTTTGCCTCTGTGGGATTCGAACGTTTTCACCATGTGTCATTTGCGTTCGTTGCCTCCGGACATACGGATGCGCCTACCACATGGGTTACCACGACGTGAACAGACCATGCTGTACCGTCTGTGGATATGCGTGGCATTTACGAACTCGCATGCTTTCCTTATTGGAATGACCAACAGCCCCACGTGCGCCACATGCAACTTCGATGAGACGCTCGTACATATTATCTGTGTCTGCACGCGACATAGTGCCCCGAGACAAGTGCAGTGCAGAGTACTGGACCAGTTGGAGAATCGTCCACTATCAGAACTCAAAGCTTTAGGTCAGTACTCCCACAGGACATCCACGCTGAAGGCCTTACTCGTGTTATTAAGGTTCCTGCGGTCTGCGGGGTATCACGATAGACTGTAAAAACGCCGTTCCCTACCGCTCTGTAGTGTACGCGGTTTGTTCGTGATCGTCCCTATTTCTCTCTATCTCCCCCTTCCGCTCTCTTTCTCGGTTTATCCCCCTTCACCCTTCCCTCCGTGCCCGGTATCCAACCGGAACTGCCTCTGGTTAACCTCCCTGCCTCTCTATGCATTCTTTTCTCTCTCTCTCTCTAGAGGCTGAATTGCGATCCTGAACTCTTGTTCCATTTCCCTGTCGTTAATAATTATCTTTGTCTTCTGCATATAAATATTCAACCCCACTCTTACACTCTCCTTGTTAAGGTCCTCAAACATTTGTTGTAACTCTTCTGCAGTGTTGCTTAATAGAACAATGTCATCGGCAAACCGAATGTTGCTGAGGTATTCACCGTCGATCCTTATTCCTAAACCTTCCCATTTTAATCGCCTGAATACTTCTTTCAAGTACGCCGTGAATAGCATTGGAGAAATTGTGTCTCCTTGCCTGACTCCTTTCTTTATAGGTATCTTCGTACTTTTCTTGGGTAGCATTAAGGTGGCTGTGGAATCTCTGTAGATATTTTCAAGGGTATATACGCAAGCGGTCTGTACTGCTTGATTACGCCATGCCTCTATGACTGCTGATATCTCTAGTGAATCAAACGGTTTGTCGTAATCTATGAGTGTCATATAGCGAGGCTTGTTGTACTCTGCGGGTTTCTCGATAACCTGATTAATTACGTGGATGTGACATGATTGAGTTCCCTTGGTTGACTAAAGTGCAGTGTTGCTCTTATTCTATTGGAGATTATTTTGGTAAATATTTTATATAATACTGGGAGTAAGCTAATGGACCTATAATTTTCAGTTCTCTAACGTCTCCCTTTTTGTGGATTAGTATAATGTTTGCATTCTTCCAGTTTTCTGGGACCCTTGCAGTCGAGATATACACTTCTATGGAGAGCCGCCAGTTTTTCTAGCATTATGTTTCTTCATTAGTTGATTAAATCGACTGTTATTCCATCTTCTCCTGCCGCTTTTCTCTGTTTCATGCCTTGGAAGGCTCTTCTGACGTCATCACTAGTTATAGGAGGAGTTTCTGTATCTTGTTCGTTATTGTTTCGAATGGAGTACTCCTGAGTCCTCTGGGTACTGTACAGGTCAGTATAGAATTCTTCCGCTGCTTTTATTATACCTTCCGGATTGCTGACGATATTACCGTGCTTATGTTTCAGTGCATACATATTGGTGCATATATTATTGATTTCAGGCTACATGCTTCTTTAATCATGTTCCACGCCTTCGCCGAGAGCTGACAGTCAGCGTCGTCCGTCGCTAATTCATGAGTAAACGCGCACACTACTCGTACTTCCCTTGCTAAGTGAAAACTCCCGCACGCATCCAGGCTTAGCAGAACGCATACCAACTTCGGCACGATTTTTGAGCGGAAAGCTGCTGCCACCATCACATTTCCCATCTCAAGTCTCGCGCTTTCGGGCACGGCGCTTTCTCCGAGCACCGTAATCTCTGCACCCGTATCAACCTGTGCCCTAATTAAAGCATCGCCGCACCTTAAGTTGACATACTCCACAGCAGGTATATCGCGTTCTCTCATTTTCGGTCGAAATGCCATAGCAGGCGGGCCCAAGCTCGCTGCTTCCGAGTGACACCACCTGTTGACGACCAGGCAACGCTTCCGAATTCCGGTCTTTGACAATCCGGTTCGCAGTTTTTCCCTGGGTCGCCATTTTGTTGGGGCAGTTTCAGGCTTAGTGCGGTCCATTGCATACAAAGCACGCAGGCTGCGTTTTCTGCAGAGCGGCTCCCTTGTCCACCGACGGCACACGAGGTGCCACAACGCTCGCGCCATTTCTTGTGCTCGCTGCGCGCCCGTATTCTCCCGCTGTTTTCGGCGCCTACCTCCGCGAAGACCGCCTACCCTCGATATCTTCGTACTTTTTAAAATTATATTCAAGTACCCTAAGGGCCCATACGGGCATTACATGGCGGTATTACAATAAATTAGTGATATTTACAGCATACGCATTTAAACAGATAATGCATGCTAAAATAAAAAGAACACAAGCGGAAAAACAGGAAAAGAAAGGAAAATTTTAAAAAATATATAAGGAAGAAACACTTAGAGCAATACAACGACACATCCTAAATGTTGAAGATACCTATAGAAATCAAATGGGTGTTACACAAAATCAGCGTAACTTTGTCACTTCATACAAGGGAAATGCTTGCTAAAAAGGTACACATACTAGCAGATACTGCATGAAACAATGAAAAGCCCAACCAGAGAAAATTTTATTCAGTACAAGAAACTCTGTGCTAACCTAGAACAAAACCACTTGCACAAAGAACGTTAAACTATGGTGAGGGAAAAAAAGTAAAATAAGAACAAAGCGCACAATAACGAAGTGATGCCTATAACGAAGGAGCAAGGGAATACTACGTTATTACGTTATAATTGTGTTTTAGTTTGCTACGAAATCATCATGACCTAGAGCTGATACGATATTCCAGTGATATATCACGAGAAAGAGGGGCTAGTGACTTAAGAAGTTAGTGCGCGCAAGAACGGGCTGCACTCTAAAGGGGTGATCAGGCGCGGGAAGATACGATGGGCGGGCCTGATGTGGCATGCGCTGAAAGACTACCCGTGGTGATATAGCTTGTGAAAATGGGAAGGAAGTCTTATCAGCCTTCGACTTTCTAGCGAGGGAATATTTAGAGATATCTTAATATTAGTGATGCTAGATGTTCATGAGTCATTTTCCGTGATGAAGGGGGCTGCTTTATTTTAGACTGACTCGAGCTTGCTTATAAGGTATAGCTGATGCAGATTCCAAATAAAAGACGCCTACTCCATTTTCGAACGAACCAGTGTCGTATAGGCTAATAATTTAGTGGAATTGTTTGCCGAGTAAATGTTATGCCTAATGTAGCCAAGGGTTTTACTCACGCTGCTAGTAATCGCTTCGATGTAAATGAATTCCCGAGTATTTTATTGTTTGCGCATGTGCAGTACTAATGCCGTTCATCGAATAATGGTTAAACCTCGGCTTACTAGATCTAGTGAAATCTAGAAGCTTAGTTTTTGAAACCTTCATTTCCATTTGCCACTGTTTACACCAGTCAGTAACTTTCGCGAGGTCAGATTGCACAATGTCAGTGTCGGAAGAGTTAAATGTTTATCTATATATTACGCAATTATCTGCAAATAGTCTCATTGTAGATTTAATATTATTGCTGATGTCACAGACGTATAGCAGGAATAAAATTCGTCCAAATACAGAGCCTTGCGGCACTGCGGATTTTACTAGTGCTCGCGGAGAATAAAATTCATTAGTAGTTACAAATTGGTACCGGTTAGTTAAAACTTTACTAAACCAATTTGCAAGCCTCTTATTTATATTAAAATAGCGAAGTTTCAATAATAAACGGTTATTAGCTACCTTATCAAAAGCTTTCGCAAAATCAATAAATGTGGTGTCTACTTGTGATGAGTTGTTAATAGCTTGGTGCAGGTGAGAGAATAGCTCGAATTGCGACTCACATGAACGTCTCTGTTGGAAACCGTGTTGGTTAATGAGGAGAAGATTGTGCTCGGTTACGTTAGGTATACTGGACAGTGAAATAGACCTGTAGTTAGAGACAGATGACGGTCACCGGACTTAAGGACTGGAATTATTTTAGCTATTTTCCATTCGTCAGGAACGCAATCTGAATCAATAGATTGTTGAACAAGAGCGGCGAAAATGCGAGTATCACTGGTTTAGTTATATTTGGTAGTTTTGGACAGGTTCCGTCTGGACCGGGAGCCGAGCTGTTGGAAAGACATCAATATCAGTTTCAATGCCCTTTTGGATGGTTATGATATCATTCATGATGGAGGTAACAGAACCGAATTCAATGTTAGTGGGAACGGGAAGTTCACTTGTAAAAACAGAACAGAAGCAAGAATTTAATGCAGTAGCGACCTCCGATGATAGAAGGAATTCATTGTCTTTCTTTATGGAAATGAAGTCTGATGATGACGGTTTGGGGTTTATTACTTTCCAGAATTTTTTTGCATTTGATAACCTGTTGGAAATATAATGGTTGAAAAATTTGTCTTTAGCTGCATCAATTTCGGTTTTGCATGCATGGATTGTTCCCGATAGCACTACCAGGCATCATATCATGTCGAAATTTTGGCTTTTGAATAAGCGCGTTTTTGTTATTCATGTAGCACCTTACGTTACAAGTGAACCACGCATTTCCAGTAGACAGAGTTATTCGTATTTTTGGTATGTACTTTTCTTTAATTTCAGTCAGCATGTTACAAACAATCATCCAGTGATCATTGCTATCATGATCATGCATGCCGCTCAATAATTCTACACAAAAAGCCGAGAGCTCGCTGGTGATCATTTCAACATTTCCTCGCGCATAGTCATAAATTGTTTTCTTTTCCTGTACGCTTGCTTTGCGCTTTATATCGTATTCAGAGTGAAGGACGTTGTGGTCACTAATACAATCTAACACATGAACAAACACGTTGACAGGTTCAGTGGTCAGCACAAAACCCAAGATATCATACCCCTGTGTTGGTAAGGAAACTATTTGGCCTAATCAGTAAGAAGAAATGACATCAAGAAAATCCTCACACTCAGCTTTCCTTGGGCCGCCTTCAGCTGTAACCATCCGCCAGTTAATTCCAGGGTAATTAAAGTCACCAGCAAAAAAAAATATGTGAGCCGGGAAATTTGTTACATACAAAGGTTAGCCATTCGTTTAGGCAGGAGGAGGAAATAACTTTATTGTGTCCTGAGGAACCCCTCCCCACCCACTCTTGGTTTAGTGGCCGGCAGGGGTCGCGGGCCGCACCCACGTTGGGACGGGAAGCCCGTGAGCCTCCGCCCTTTCGTGAGCCCTCTGGACGGCCCGGAGCTGGGTCTGGTGGTCGTCGCTTTGCAGGGCGTATTTGATCGATCGGCGTCAAACTACTCATGTCTTGTTTCGAGGGCTTGTACAGCAACAGTTCCGATTTGCTGGGTGACAGACGGAGTCCCGTTTCCCTCAGGTACTCTTCCGTTGTGTCCAGCGCCTCTTGAAGAGCCCGCTCGACTTCTGCGTCGGACCCTCCCGGGCACCACACCGTAATGTCGTCTGCGTACAGGGCTTGATTGATGCTGGTCACTCTCGTCAGCCGGTCCGAGAGCCCTTTCATTGCCAGATTGAATAGTAGTGGGGAGAGCACCGCCCTTTGTGGGGTGCCCCTCGCGCCCAGCGTGTACCAATCCGACGTGGCCTGTCCTATTTTGATCGTGGCTTTCCTGTCTCTGAGGAAGGAGCCTATGTAAGAGTGGAAGTTCCGGCCGAGCCCCATCGCCGAGACCGTTTCCAATAAAATCTGTGTTTGACCATGTCGAACGCTTTCGTTAGGTCCAGGGCCAGTATGCCCCTGGTGTCTCTGGTCATGCCGTCAATTATATGCTTCTTGAGTAGTAACATTGCGTCCTGTGTGGAGAGGCCTGGTCTGAAGCCCACCATGTTATGTGGGAAGAGGCCCTCTCTCTCTATGTACCGCGATACTCGGTTATGTATGGCATGTTCGGCCGTCTTGCCTACGCACGAGGTGAGCGATATTGGCCGCATGTTCTCCGCCGCAAGTGGTTCACCGGGTTTCGGTATTAGTATGACCGAGGCCTCTTTCCAGACCTCTGGTACTTGTCCCGTTTCCCACACTCTGTTGATTTCTTCGGTGAGCTTCTCGACCGACTTTCCGTCTAGGTTCCTCAACAGTTTGTTCGAGACCTCGTCCGCCCCGTAGGGGAGCGTCCGTTGAGGCCTTGTAAGGCATCCCAAATTTCCGATTCCATGAAGGGCGCGTCGAGTTCTTCGACCTCTGCCCCGGCGTATTGTGGATAGTCGCCGTCGCCTGACGGGCCCAGGGGGAGATACGTCTCCGCCAGCTCCTTTAAAAACTCGCTTTCCGTTTTGCCCTGCTCCTTTTTTGCTTTTGTAAAATCCTATCGATTGCCAATCTCTGATTGCCTTTGGATTGCCTGTCGTCTAACAGTTGCTTTAAGAGGTTCCATTTGCGCCCGGTTCTCATTTGTCCGTCTACCGATGCGCACACCTCGTTCCACTGTTGCTCGGAAAGCTCGATCGAGTGCGCTTCGATTTCGCGGTTTAGTGCCGCTACTTTCTTTCGCAGTCTGCGATTCAGTCTTTGCGTTTTCCACCTGGCCGTGATGGAATTCTTTGCCTCTAATAGGTGTGCCAATCTCGCGTCCATCCTTTCCACGTTCAGTTCAGTTTGGACAACCCTCGTCGCGGTGCTAACGTCCTCTTTGAGGCTTCTAAAAAGACTGTCTAGATCCGCGTATTCGCTTGTGTCTTCCTACTTTATTTTGCGGAAGGCGTCCCAGTCGGTGACCTTAAATTCTCTCGGTGGTGCCGCTCTGATGGGGATCGTGACCGCCAGTATGTAGTGGTCGCTGCCGAGGTTCTCGTGCAGGTTGCGCCACTCGGCCCCTCGCACGTTCTTCACTAAGGTCAGGTCGGGCGTCGTGCCTAGTCGAGGCGGATAGCGGGAGTCCGTCACCCGTTTAGGCATTTAATGAACGTGTCTTATGAGTCTGGAGGACGGTAACAAACACCAACGGCACAAGTTACACATGAAAGCTAAAGCCTGGCCCACAAAATTTCAATAGAGGAACCCATGTCAAGTAGGCGTGCTTGGAATTTTTTTTACTGCAACAACACCACCACCTCATGTTACTACTCTGTCTTTCCGAAACAAAATAAAGTTTTTAGAAAGAGATAATTCATTGTCGGACACATTGCACGACAGCCATGTCTCTGTTCCCGTTACTATACCAGCTGAGCAGGACTCGACAAACGCACAAAGGTGATCCTGTTTTCTGAAAAGACTTCTAAAATTTGCCACAATAATAGACAGTTTCTTGTCATCTGCATTGAAACGTCAATTGCCATTGGCGAGACCCTGGTGTCTAGGGATGGCGAGCACTTCATTGCTTGAAGGGTCGACTGCGAGAGTTCCGTTGCTCGTTATGAGCTTATCAAACTGCAATTTATATTTCTCGTTCTGCTGGCGCTTCGCGCGTGCGAAATCAGGGAGCGTTTTTCTGATTATTGGCATTCGCGGTGAAAAATCTTCCTCGATCCAGACGCGAGCGGTTGCGAGGTCCTTTAGTTTGAAAGAGTTTTTCAAGATATTGCTTTTGTCTTTGAAGTTCAGAAATTTAACCAGAATGGGCCGAGTGTCATCGGGTTTACGTTGACCGACTCGATGGGCTCGCTCTAATTCACCTGGTTCAATACCCAGGTTATCCGTGACAAATTCAGAAAGTTTTTCCGTATCGCTCCACTTTTCAGCAGCTTGTTCAGGAGTAACCTTGAATACGAGATTATTTCGCCTCATTCGATTATTCCGGTCATCCACAACGATGTTTGCTTGTTGTGTCTGTTTCTGCTCTATGTTCTTCAACTGCACTTGAGATTTTTGAAGAACAGAGCCGGCAGCCGTAACGCTTTCACTCAAGTCGTCAACAGGCTCAAGTCGTTCTTCAATTTACGAGAGTCGCCTTTTGACGTCTGTCACAGTAGTGTGGATATATTTAAATTTTTTTGTCACTTCCTTGTGAAATCGCTCGTTCGACACTAAGTTCCATCATTAATGTCACAAGTTGGTCAACCTTATCCGGACCCGGATTAACCTCAACGTCTCCCGCACAAATCAGTAAACGAGCAAGAGAAAAAAGGACAAGTAGTAGGCGTGCACCCACGAAGTAACGCCTATCAAACGAACACGACCGGAGCCACACAAGGCTACATGGCTCCGCAATTTTTCTCGGTTGAACGAAACAGCCGATGCGTGCGCGGTAAGTGCACAAATCAATACCCATAACTAGTCAGTCAATGACAGGGGACACAATGGGGAACTGCAGCCAGCTAGCGATTCAATAGAGTTTAAAGAGGCACATTGCTACACACTCACCTAGAAAAACAGCACTCTATTAGCTGGAAGCTTTGGGCTGCAAATCCCGCTCGTCGGCGTAGGTGATCCTTTTTGACAGGACAGCTGACTAGAGGGTGCTGCAAGCGACGAACGGTAACAGTACTGGTGAACTGCTGACTGTACCGGATGCGATGGCGATTTCAAAACATGGCACGAGGTAGTAGGCCACGTGTCACGTTGGACGGCAATCCGCAGGAACCAAGACGACTCAGCCGACGCCGTTAAACCCAATGCTGCGCACACCTCAGGGCAGTCGGAGCCTAGAAAAACAGCACACTATTAGCTCGAAGCTTTGGGCTGCAAATGTCGCTCGGTCGCCGTAGGTGAACCTTTTTGACAGGACAGCTGACTAGAGTGTGCTGCAAGCGACGAGCAGTAACAGTACCGGTGAACTGCTGATTGTACCGGATGAGATGGCGATTTCAAAACACGGCACGAGGTAGTAGGCCACGTGTCACGTTGGACGGCAATCCGCAGGAACCAAGACGATTCAGCCGACGCCGTTAAACCCAATGTTTATTTGATTAGGTCAGTGACTTGAAGCGCAAACAGAGCTTTGAAAGTCTTTAGGTGCCGCGCCCCCGTATAGATGGTATAATCTCGAGCCTAGACGCAAGATGCTGCCAGGTCTCGTCTCGCATTGATGTTGCAAACCGGAACTGTCTGAGATAATCGCCCGGCGACAACCCCAACTTGGACAAAATCGTCTATTTTAGTTTAGCGTAGCTGTTAAATTCGTCAGTCGACAGCTTCGAAAATAGGTGACGGATCCTCCCTGGAATTAGCGGAGGTACCAGGTGGCTTATGATACTCTCGGGCACTCCGTACGACTGTAAAACACCCTCAATGCCCTCCAACCACTCCGGAACCTCTGGATCCGATGGGATTGGAGGTAGAAGGCTTCTTAGCATTTTAGAAAGACTCCCTAGAGTACCCTCGCGGGATTCTGGACGACTGTTCGGTGCTCTATCATCTATACTTCCTGCATTTCAAGCTTCCGTGTTTTCTGCTGCTCAATTTGCAAGGGAAACCTTAAACGCTCCAATTCCATTGAGGCTATCTGAATTTCATGATGAAATTCGAGTTCTTGTTTGTCGGCACCTGTGCGCGACCCAACCTCATCACTCGGCACCGTAGTTTTCCCGTCAGTACTTATGATCAGCAACCACTAGTCCCAGATAACAGCTAGTAGTCTCTGGGAACCATGCAAGGAAGCCACCCACCTTGTTTCCAGTCCCTAGAGGCCGATGAAAGGAGTGGCCATTCTGCGGTCGTCACCACCACGCAGCTTTTCAAGGGTTTTTTCTTGTCCATCAGAGGGTGATGCAGTGCGGCCACTAATCCATCAGTGGGCTGTACTGTCCGATGCGCACTCACAAGTCTGTTAGCGAGCGCTCTCCGTGCGTCACTCCGTCGACGCACTGTGTGGGCTTGGTCCGTAGGCCCATTGACGCTTATCTGCGCTATTCGCCTTCACGTAAGCAGCCCCCTCGCTTTCTACTTCTTCGCCTGATTAAGCACAGTGATGACGTCGTCGCAGTTTTGTGATGTCGTCACACTTCTGTTAGCTTCGTGAGATCTGATCGGATACCGCCTGTCTGCGGCTGCCGTCCGCCGAAGGCTTACGGAGAACAGATGTGCTGCAGGGCTGCGCCAGTAAGTTTTCCTTCTCTCTTTCCCACCGGGTTCTCCTTTCTTGGTGTTTTTGTTCCTTTTCGGCTTTTCCTAAGCCGCTGCACTGTTCTCTCCTTCGGTATTCCGGGACTAAAGATGTTGGATGTCAATAATTCGGACTGAATTGATTTACAGACAGACATTAGCGGTTACACTGAGTATATAGCAAACAAGGAAAGCGAGTTCACAATAAGGAATGTGGCTGAGCAAAGGCTTCGAGGCAGTCCATCGCTGCGATCGGGCACATTACGAGATCAGTCCGTTGTCTCTCAAGTCTCAGACCACACTGCCCGCTCAGTCGCGCACATTCTCACCCCCGCCGCGGGAGCATGTGTCCGGGCTGCATAACTCGCACCGGCGGGGGCCACCATTCGAACCAGCCGAGCCACCCGCACGCGCCACCTCGGCTCGACCCAAACTCCCCCAAAACTCCCTTCTCCAGATGCCGCAACACTCTTAAACAAATGTACACCATTTGGGTGTATCTTGCCACACAATAATAATCCTCATCTGCCTTGCTTGCGCTTCCCTTCTTGAAAACGCTGCGCTTGCTACTTTACTGTCGATAAGGCTCTGTCATGCTGATAACGCACATGCCAATCGTGACTTGGAATTACCGGGCTCGCAGCGTTAAAGAAAGAAAATGTGTACAAGACTGATGACGATTATTGTTGCGTGGCCAGATACGACCTAAAGTATGTTTGTTTAAAAGTGTAGCGGCGCGCTGCGCATTTTATGGTTCTCGCCAGAACAAGCGCGCAAGAACCCCCTGCTGCTCCCTTTTCTGCCGAACAGCGTCCGGCCACCGCCTTCCCAAAGCAGGCGTTCCCTGGAAGCGGCCCGGGTGCGAGCCAACAGCACGACATTGCAAGGCAACAAATACACAAACACAGAGAGAACCCCAGAGAAGACGAGCAAGCACGCACTTCAACTAAACAAAAAGAAGGCATGCATGAGTTAACCAAGGCGAATCTTCACAATGACCTCACACGGCCTTTCCGACTCTCAACTTGCAGCCCTTTTGTTTCGTCCCTACGATGAAAATCAAATGGCATTGACCGCGTTCCGCATTCGGTTCCGCTTGCCTAGACCTACACTACTACTGTCAATATTAAAGCACTACGCAATGAACAAATTGAGAGGGTATTTATTAAAACTCGTCCAAGGGATCGCAAAAGGCTCTGTACGAACAGTCCTAGCTCTTGGCATCAACAGCACGAGAGCCAGTGTCTCGCGCCAAAGCGATGGCAGTGCCTAGAGCACTGCATGTATATTCTCCACTACAAGCAGTCCGGCAGCGAAGATTCATGACAGCTGCCTAAGGCAGCTGACGTGAATCATTTCGCGGCCATGGTGACGCTTGTCCGACCATGACGTCACAGGTTCGACTGCATAGTCTACAGGCGATGTACACTCGGTGATCCAGTATGCGGACCCTGATACTTGAGCAAGCTTTGGGCTTTGGACCCTGATACTGAGCAAGCTTTGGGCTAAGGCCTGGAGAGTGGAATGGCAGCCGAAGCCAGACGTGAAACTCAACGGCGAAGGACGGTGCAGGCTTATTGTGGTCGGTGTGGTATTTTTGGGTGCCTTGGGTATCTGACGTGAATGAGCGAGCCAGGTGATCCCACTCTTCTGCATGTCGAGCAACTTCTGAAAGAGGGGTGAATGTAGAGGCATCCCGCTGATGTGGAATTACTGTGTCGAGGTTAGAGGATGGTTCACGTGCATAGAGAAGAAAAAAATGGTGAGAAGCCTGTGGTAGCTTGAGTGGCGGTATTACACGCTAACGTGGCATAAGGGAGGACGTCATCCCAATGGGTATGGTGAGACGCAACGTACATTGTGAGCATGTCACCAAGAGTGCGTTTGAACCGTTCCATTAGACCATTGGTCTGTGCGTGATACGGCATAGTGGTGCGGTGAATAGGGCGGCAAGCTGCGAGTGGCTCATTGATGACGTCAGACAAGAAGAAATAGCGCCATGTCATAAGATGAAATGCCGTAAAATAAAGGCCGCGACTTCGCGAGCAGCAGCCGAGGGAAGTGCAGCAGTTTCAACGTATCTTGTCAGATGGTCTACTGCGCCAATTATCCAGCGATTTCCGGTAGCAGTACATGGAAGGGGCCCATAAAGGTCGATGCCAACTCGGTCAAAAGGACGTGCAAGACACGGTGAAGGTTGCAGTGGGCTTGTCGTTTGAGGAGATGTCTCGCGTCGCTGACACGCTGCACAGGACCGATTGTATTTGCGGACACAGGAACACATGCCACGCCAGTAGGGGCGGAGTCCCTGGTAGGTTTTCAGGATGCCAGCATGAGCTTTTTGTGGGTAGGCATACAAATACGCGCAACGTCGGAACGCAAATGTCGAGGGATGACTAGCAGCCATTTCTGACCCTCTGGCTGATAGTTTCGGGGGTGCAAGAGGATGTCCCTTAGCACGATATGGATTGCTTGGCGACGAAGGAGTCGAGAGCCTGTAGCCCTTGCAGAAGTGTTGAGAAGGTCAGTGAGAGACACAATCCACGGATCTTTGCTCAGAAAGCTTGTCAGTGACAGTAGGCGTAGAGCAACGGGGCATCCCCTTGATGAAGGCGGCGTTTTGTCGGATCGCATGGGTAATCGGGAGAGCGCATCAGCGAATAATGACGCCCGGAGTGAAAGATGACGTGAATGTCAAATTCCTGGAGTCGAATAGCCCGCCGTCCAAGACGCCCCGACTGATCTTTCAGTGACTCAAGCCAGCACAGCGAGTGGTGGTCTCTCACAACGCCAAAGGAAGGGTCATACAAGTTAGGGCGAAATTTGTTTAAAGCTAAAACTGTAGCCAAGCACTCTTTTTTATATGACAGAGTAAATGGTTTCTGCATTTCTGAGGTAGAACATATTTGTAGGCAACTACATATTCCGGAAGCTAGGCTTGCGCTATGCAAGGACGGCTCCGAGACCAACGCCGCTGGCGCCCGTATGAACTTCGGTGCGAGCACTCGAGTCGTAGGGACGTAGGACGGACGGTGAAATAAGCAAACGGCGTAGTGAAGGCTTAGTCACATGCCGGAGTCCAAGCGCGAAGGTCGCCGGGGTCAGCCAGGAGCTTCATTAGGGGTGCGATGATGGAGGCAAAATTACGCCCAAAGAGACAAAAATAATAGCAAAGACAGACAAAACTTCGGAGCTTTTTGACTGTAGTTGTGCGCGACAATTCTGCGAAAGCACGAAGTTTGTCATGGTCGGGAAAGACGCCATCTTTGGAAAGGACGTCGGTAAGTATCGTCAGCTGGCGGGCTCCGAGGCGACAGTTTTTCATGCTAACCTAAAGGCTGGGGGTGGCAAGACGAGTAAGAACTTCGTGTAGAGGAGTGAGGTGAGTTGTTAAATGAGGGGAGAAAACTACCACGTTGTCTAAATAACATAAACACGTCTTCCATTGGAGGTCTCATAAAATATTGTCTGTCATCCATTCGAATGTCACGGGCGCATGGCATAGGCCGAATAGCATCACCGTAAATTCATACAGGCCACAAAGCGTGATGAAAGCTGTCTTCAAGCGGTGGGACTCATCCATCGGGACTTAATGATGATTTATGGTGTTTAATGGCGCAAGGGCCAGCTATGGCCAAAGAGCGCCATGACATATGGTAATGGATTTTGAATACGTACGAAACGATCAAATTGAATAGTAAAGACAGAGGTTATGTGGCTGTAAAAATGCCTAAAAACAGGTCGCTGTAAACCGCATAAAATATGTAAGCTTCAAAATAGTGACAATGACTCATGATAAAAAAGGGCATAAAAGTTTCGGTACGAAGAAGTCATATGAAAGGATGCATACAAGCACTAATGGCTCCACAGGGCTCTAGAAGTAAAGCAAGAGCCGAGAGTCATCATCATCATCATCATCAGCCTAGTTACGCCCACTGCAGGGCAAAGGCCTCTCCCATACTTCTCCAACTACCACGGCCATGTACTAATTGTGGCCATGTTGTCCCTGCAAACGTATTAATGTCATCCGCCCACCTAACTTTCTGCCGCCCCTGCTACGCTTCCCTTCCCTTGGAATCCAGTTCGTAACCCTTAGCGACCATCGGTTATCTTCCCTCCTCATTACATGTCCGGCCCATGCCCATTTCTTTTTCTTGATTTCAACTAAGATGTCGTTTACCTGCGTTTGTTGCCTCACCCAATCTGCTCTTTTCTTATCCCTTAACGTTACACCCATCATTCTTCTTTCCATAGCTCGTTGCGTCGTCCTCAATTTCAGCAGAACCCTTTTCGTAAGCCTCCAGGTTTCTGCCGCATATGTGAGTACTGGTAACACACAGCTGTTATCCACTTTCATTTTGAGGGATAGTGGCAACCTGCTGTTCATGATTTGAGAATGCCTGCCAAACGCACCCCAACCCATTCTTATTCTTCTGGCTATTTCAGTCTCATGATCCGGATCCGTGGTCACTACCTGCCCTAAGTAGATGTATTCCCTTACCACTTCCAGTGCTTCGCTACCTATCGTAAACTGCTGTTCTCTTCCGAGACTGTTAAACAATACTTTAGTTTTCTGCAGATTAATTTTCAGACCCACCCTTCTGCTTTGCCTCTCCAGGTCAGTGAGCATGCATTGCAATTGGTCTCCTGAGTTACTAAGCAAGGCAATATCATCAGCGAATCTCAAGTTGCTGAGGTATTCTCCATCAACTTTTATGCCCAATTCTTCCCACTCCAGGCCTCTGAATACCTCCTGTAAACATGCTGTGAATAGCATTGGGGATATCGTATCTCCCTGCCTGACGCCTTTCTTTATAGGGATTTTGGTGCTTTCTTTGTGGAGGACTACGGTGGCTGTGGAGCCGCTATAGATATCTTCCAGTATTTTTACATATGGCTCATCTACACCCTGATTCCGTAATGCCTCCATGACTGCTGAGGTTTCGACTAAATCAAACGCTTTCTCGTAATCAATGAAAGCTATATATAACGGTTGGTTATATTCTGCACATTTCCCTATCACTTGATTGATAGTGTGAATATGGTCTATTGTTGAGTAGCCTTTACGGAATCCTGCCTGGTCCTTTGGTTGACAGAAGTCTAAGGTGTTCCGGATTCTATTTGCGATTACCTTAGTAAATAGTTTGTAGGCAACGGACAGTAAGCTGATCGGTCTACAATTTTTCAAGTCTTTGGCGTCCCCTTTCTTATGGATTAGGATTATGTTAGCGTTTTTCCAAGATTCCGGTACGCTCGACGTTATGAGGCATTGCGTATACAGGGTGGCCAGTTTCTCTAGAACAATCTGACCACCATCCCTCAACAAATCTGCTGTTACCTGATCCTCCCCAGCTGCCTTCCCCCTTTGCATAGCTCCTAAGGCTTTCTTTACTTCTTCTGGCGTTACCTGTGGGATTTCGAATTCCTCTAGGCTATTCTCTCTTCCACTATCGTAATGGGTGCCACTGGTACTGTATAAATCTCTATAGAACTCCTCAGCCACTTGAACTATCTCATCCATATTAGTAACGATATTGCCGGCTTTGTCTCTTAACGCACACATCAGATTCTTGCCTATTCCTAGTTTCTTCTTCACTGTTTTTAGGCTTCCTCCGTTCCTGAGAGCCTGTTCAATTCTATCCATATTATAGTTCTTGATGTCCGCTGTCTTACGCTTGTTGATTAACTTAGAAAGTTCTACCAGTTCTATTCTAGCTGTAGGGTTAGAGGCTTTCATACATTGGCGTTTCTTGATCAGATCTTTCTTCTCTTGCGATAGCTTACTCGTTTCCTGTCTAACGGCGCTACCACCGACTTCTATTGCGCACTCCTTAATGATGCCCACGAGATTGTCGTTCATTGCTTCAACACTAAGGTCCTTTTCCTGAGTTAAAGCCGAATACCTGTTCTGTAGCTTGATCCGGAATTCCGCTAGTTTCCCTCTTACCGCTAACTCATTGATTGGCTGCTTGTGTACCAGTTTCTTCCGTTCTCTCCTCAAGTCTAGGCTAATTCGAGTTCTTACCATCCTATGGTCACTGCAGCGTACCTTGCCGAGCACGTCTACATCTTGTATGATGCCAGGGTTCGCGCAGTGTATGAAGTCGATTTCATTTCTAATCTCACCATTCGGGCTCCTCCACGTCCACTTTCGGCTAACCCGCTTGCGGAGAAAGGTATTCATTATCGGCATATTATTCTGTTCTGCAAACTCTACTAATAATTCTCCTCTGCTATTCCTAGAGCCTATGCCATATTCCCCCACTGACTTGTCTCCAGCCTGCTTCTTGCCTACCCTGGCATTGAAGTCGCCCATCAGTATAGTGTATTTTGTTTTGACTTTACCCATCGCCAATTCTACATCTTCATAAAAGCTTTCGACTTCCTGGTCATCATGACTGCATGTAGGGGCATAGACTTGTACCACCTTCAATTTGTACCTCTTATTAAGTTTCACAACAAGACCTGCCACCCTCTCGTTAATGCTATAGAATTCCTGTATGTTACCAGCTATTTCCTTATTAATCAGGAATCCGACTCCTAGTTCTCGTCTCTCCGCTAAGCCCCGGTAACATAGTACATGCCCGCTTTTTAGCACTCTATATGCTTCTTTTGTCCTCCTAACCTCACTGAGCCCTATTATATCCCATTTACTACCCTCTAATTCCTCCAATAACACTGCTAGACTCGCCTCACTAGATAGCGTTCTAACGTTAAACGTTGCCAGGTTCAGATTCCAATGGCGGCCTGTCCGGAGCCAGGTATTCTTAGCACCCTGTAAAAAGTTATGCCAGTACAGCTACAGCCTCAAATGCGAGGGTGCGCTACACACAACCCGGCCGAATGATTTCTAAGATACTAACTTCATCTAAAATTTCAAAACTGTTTCTAGGTTAAAAAGCGACTCGTTACTACGAAAAAATGCTGGGTGAAGTGGAATATGCTGATGATACGCAGAATTAAAATACCTTTTACGCTCAGTTTCTATTTCCCTGCACTGGACGAGGACGTGGAGAACTGTAAGGCTGTCGCCACACCTTCGACCTGAGGGAGGATCAGTTACAGCCAGTAGGTAAGAGCGGGTACCAAAGGTATGACCTATTTTTAGTCGACAAAGGAGCACTTCCTTGTATTGTGTTGTTTCTCAGATATCCAGTGCCCTAATATTGGTTCGTTCAAGTGCAGTTTATTGTATACCTGGGAATCCCACTGTTTCTGCCAGTGCTTCTTCAGATGGTGTTGTAACTATGGCTTAAGGTCCGTGGCTGGAATGGGTATGTTTGTGTCGGACCCCTAAAAGCAACTGAGGTGGCGTTCTGGTCAGCAGCTTTATCGCCTTTTGTGCCACAGTGGCCAGGCACCCAGCAAAGGATGATGACTTGTTTATACATATAAGCAGAACATGGCAATGAATATAGTTCATTAAAAACATTGTTCTTACGTTTTCGTAAAATCATTAGGGCTCGGACTACACTCAGTGAGTCTGTAGATTTGTTTAACTGCAGAGAGGATCGCGTATGCTTCCCCCGTAAAAATGCTCATATATGGATTCAATGTACCGGTTATTAAAAGCGATGGTCGTAGAGCTGCGTAAGCAACACCATGAGGACACTTCGAAGTATCTGTATAAAATTAATGGCAGGAATATTTCTCAAGTTCAAGAAAATGCGAATGTATATGTGCTTCAGGTACTCGTTTTGATATTTCTAAGAACGAGGTGTCACACTGGATAGTCTGCCACTCTCAAGGCGGCGGAAGCCTAGTATGAACCATTAGGACATTCTCTAAAAGTGGGAGGCTTGTTTCATCTGACACTGCTTCCAAACGGAGGGAGAAAGGAGGCCTAGGGGCTAGGTGGTTATGGAACAGCCTGGCCGAAAACAAATCGTAAATAATTGAATGACATGGATGGTCTACAGCTGATTTTACCTTCTAGGAGTAGGAAAAGCTTAGATATGTACTTTGGAAGTATAAAGACCATTCATTAGATTCAACGTACAGGCTTTACACACGACTAGTCCTGAAGGCGCCTGTAGCAAGGCGGATGCCTAAGTGGTGGATAGGATTTAACACTTTCAAAGCACTAGGCATAGCAGAAATATACACTATGGCTCCGTAGTCAAGATGCGATAATATTAGTTTTGTACAAGCTTATAAGGCATTTCCGGTAGCGTCCCCAGGATGTGCGTGAGAAGAGTTTCAGCAAATTCATACTTCTGAGGCACTTTGCTTAAAGGGCCCCTGAAACTGTTCGGACAAATTTTGTAGACGCGTAGGGTACAACTAAAGTTAACCATTCCCACCACAATTTGTGTGAAACGTCTCATATTAAGAGAGCTACGGACGATTACAAGTTACCCTCCCCATAGTGATGCATTTTCTCCTCAACTCGTTTGCCGAATGATCAGGCTAAGCTTCGCCTTCACTGGCTCTGCGTCATGATGGTACGTCGTGTCGTCGACTTCAGGTTCTCTAGGAGCGAGCACGCCAAGCCTCTCCAAACTCTCCGCCATCTTCCTGGCTGTCGACCCCAAGCGAGAGCTATCGAAGCAGCGTGCGTTGCAAGCATTCTGTTTCAGCGCCGAACGTGTCTGGTATTCCGGTAACCACAGGCGAACTGGGCGTGTCGACAGAACGGTGGAGGCATAAACTGAAGCTGATGAAGGAACTTTAGCGTAGACGTGCGTGAGCTGCCTGATAGGTCTCCAGGGCCCAGCCACCCGTTGGAGCAGAGCCTAAACAGCCAAATAAAGAGCTAGTATTGCTCTAACCAAGTGTAAAACATTTTAAACATTTATAAAAGCAACGTGTTAACGATTACACTCCTGCGAAAAATTTACACCAGCAGCAAAGAAGGATACATTTTGGTGCTGCTATTGTGTGTGGTTGAGCTCTGTGACACCAGGTGGCTGCACCGTGCAGACCATTCACATATGCGCTTCTGTTCATCCCGTGAAACGACACGCAAGGGGACACGGCCAGGCCCTGTCCCGTTCCGTTTGCGTTTACCCGAATACCAGACTCGCGAAACGCTATTGTGGTAGTTATCCTCCGGTGTAAAGTGACGGCCGCAAACGCGCAAATCCTGGCGCCGACCAGATAGCGGCAGTCCGATGCACTGCAGTCAGTTCACTCGCCTGCTGCCTTGCAGAGGGACAGGATGTCGCAGCTTGACATATTGCCAGTCGCATCGTTTGCAGTCCACAACGCAGCAAGTCGAATCATAGTGCTCGCGAAAAGACTGAGACCGACTGTGACCGTAGAGCTATCGTCAATACGGAGCACGTTGTAACACCAGCAGACTACGCTTGCTGTGTGCCGGAAGTGCTTAAGTGTAGTGATAAATTGTTCTTGTGCATTCTGTTTCTGTTACTTTCTTTTTATAGAAACAAATTAACTAACCTTCCAACTATTACGAACATCATTTGTTCCCCATAAAGGTGGAAAATTATCGATGACGCACCCTGAGCAGCCAATCGGATAGCTCGCCCTACTGGCGTCAATTGGGTGATTTACGTCATATGGCTAGGGACGGCTGAAAATTCCGCCGAGCAGTGTGCTGCGATCGGCAGCGATGTACATTTTTAAAACCTTATAATAAATTAGACGCTTTACACGGAGCACTTAGATGCGTCAATGAATGGTCAGAAGGACCTACTCTAACGAATCAGTACGTTTGTAGGATATCGTCAAAATCGTTTCAGGGTCCCTTTGAGATATTTCAGATGCGGGACAAAAGTTAACTTGCTGTTTAAAAGGATCCCTATAATGTGTGATCACGGCTCACAGATAGCCGATCTCCATTGAGATCTATTACGGCGTTTAGCAGTATACTTCTCTTGTTAGAGAACAAAACGCTCGTACTTTTTTAGGGTTTAGTTTAAAGCCGTTATCGTCTGCCCACTTACACAATTTATTTAAGTCAAGCTGTACTTGTCGCTCGCAGATATTTAGATTACATGATTTGTTACCTATCTGGATGTCATCCACATATACAGAATAAAACAGTACGTGGTGTGACAATGTGGGGCGAATTTGTTTTACCAGTAAAAAGAATGCTGCTCAGCACACCACGTTGTGGAACACCAGCCTCTTGCGTAAAACGACGAGACAGAACGTTACCTACTCTAACGCGGAACGTGCGATGGGGGAGGTAACTCTGAATCAATTTGTGTTTCAATATGTATCAAATGGTCAGTGGTGGATTGACCCTCACGAAATCCGCACTGGTGTGGATCAAGCAGTTTGCTCGATTCTAGGAAATGGAGTAGATGGCGGTTTATAATTGTTTTCGAAGAATTTGCAGAGGTAGCTTCTTAGTGCTACAGGCCGGTAACTCGAAACAGACGACGTATCCTTGCTCTTTTTCAGAATAGGAATTATGGTGGCCTCTTTCCAGGCAGGTGGTATGTCGCCGGAAGACCATGGAGCGTTGTAGAGGAAAGGAGAGTTTTTTTTTTTGTTTGAAAGGATAAGTGCTTCAACATTTCATATATTGCATGATCAGCTCCTAGGGCAGATTTATTGCAGCTGTCTAGTGATGCTTGTAGCTCAGCTAAACAGAATGGCTTATTATATGCCTTGCATTTTTTGCATTTACTTTCCAGCTTCTCTCCTTCTATTCTGGCTTTGTATCGTTTAAATGTTTCAGGATAGTTCGATGAGCTGGACACATGTTCAAAACGGGCGCCCAGGAAATTCGCTTGGTCTTCCAAGTTATCGCCCTGTGTGCTTACAAAAGAGATTAAATATGATTGTTGGCCTCTAACCTTAATAACCCTGTTCCAGACATTAGCCTGATCTCTATACGAGTTGATACCCGATAAGAACTTCTGCTAACTCTCTCTTCTGGCCTGTCGGCGTGTTATCATGCCTTTGAACTTTAGCTTTCTAAAGTTATAAAGATTCTTCGCAGTGGGAGAAGCGCGTAGCAACCCCCCCGCTTTGTTCTGTTTCCTGTGACCGTTCCGACATTCATCTTTCCACCAGGGGACACGCCAGTTGCATGCCACACCACTTACTTCAGATATGCATTTAGAAACGGCATCTATTATGGAGGTTGTAATATACTCCACATCAGCATTAATTCTTAACGAAGACGTGTCAGCCTCTGAGATATCAGAAGTGTTCGGAATTTCTCCCAGTTGGCTATATCAATATTCCACAGAGGAGCCTTTGGTTGAGATTCGTTTTCTTAGGGTGTTCTCAGTAGCATTAGGAAGTGATCACTACCATAAGGATTTTGGTAAATGCTCATTAATGTTCAGGTAATGTAGACGGAGAGAGTATGTTGAGGTCAATAGAAGAAAATTTTTTGCGAGACCGTAATATGTAGGCTGCTTCTTATTTAGGAGACATGCACGAAAGGAGAAAAGAAACTGTTCAACAAGACATTCTCGTGCATCGACACGAGAGTCACCCCACAGACTGCTGTGGGCATTTAGATAACCAAGAACGAGATTAGGTTCTGGCAATTAATCTATAAAGGACGGAAATTCATGTTTTTGTAATTGCTAATGTGGGGGTATGTAAAGCGAGCAAATGGTGATGAGATTGTTTAAGAGAACAACTGGAACTGCCACTGCTTCAAGGGATGTTTGTAGGTGTAAACGTTGACATGCTATGTCTTTATGAACTGCAATAGCAACGACGCCTGATGATGCGAGAACATCATCGCGATCTTTACGAAACGGAACATACTGTCTGAGACAGCTTGTGTCTATCGATTTTAAGAGCATTTCCTGTACACAGAGCACTATTGGACTGTGTTCATGGATAAGTTCTTGCACATCATCGAGGTTTATAAGAAAACCTCTGACACTCCATTGCATAATTTCTGTATCCATATTGAAAGTAAATTGGTGCTGCGTGCACAAAAAAGGAAGTGTTGCCTTAGATTACAGAGCCTTTTCGAGGCCCAGTAACACGGGGTTTGGCCTTTCTCGAGTGGTCGAGGGAGCCTCGCCGCTCCTTGGGCTCTTGGTGCGCCATCAGGATAACTGTAGTATCCATCGCCTCTTGCGAGGCGTCGGACACGTGCTCTTTCGAGCGAGAAAGTCCGCTAGAGAGTCTCGCCTCGGACGACGAGACTTCTGCGCCCACCAGCCCGAGGGTCGATGGGGCTGCCTTTGAGTCTAAGCTGCGCCGGCTGTTGCCAGCGCCACTAGGAGCCGGGAAAGGTGAGGCAGCCTTGACTGCACCTACCTTCGGGGCTACTGGCAGTCCTGCGGGATCGCTACGCGTAACGCAGGTTGCCATCCAGAACTTTTCTGGTGCCGGCAACCTTAGGGTAGCCGGACCTCTATGCTGGTTGGGTGGAGTAAGCTTAACTACTTCCACGCCGGGGGCAGGAGCCACAAGTGACAGCTCACTGCGCGCGGGCTGGGCACTTGGCAGTGACTGCTGCGAAGTTGCCCCCCGACGCACCGCATCAGCATAAGGTGTGCTGCGGAAAGATGAGCCCCTCTTACGGGCTTCCTTAAAAGAAATATTTAGGGTAATTATGTGTTTTTCTTTTTTCCAGTTCAGACGGGAACCTGAGCAGGCTGCGTGGTCACCACTGCAGTTCACACAGGGAGGTGTGCCACCATAGTTGTCGGAGGGGTGGCCCTGGATTCCACCCTTTGCACAGGTTATTTGACCACGGCAGCTTTGGGAGCCATGGCCGAATCTTTGGCATTGGAAGCAACATCTAGGGATTGGGATATATGGTCGAACAGTTAACCAAATGTATCCTCAATGGTTTCAGGTAGAAAGCTAGGTACAAATGTTAGGATAAGATGTTTGGTGGCGAATTCTTTGTTGTCGCTTCTAATAATGATACTTTTTACATTGGTGACATCTTGAACTTTGTACCCTTTTAAGAGTTCAGCTTCCGACAATTCTAGGAAGTCTGATTCTGATACGACTCCGCGTGAGCTATTCAGTGATCGGTGTACAGAAATTGGTATGTTGTCAAACCTCACAAGACTGCCGAGCTTCTCGTACTGATGTTTCTGAGGGATCTCAAGCAGAAGGTCTCCGCTAGCCATTTTTATCCCTTTATGACATAACCTTAAGGCTTCGGTCAAACATATAGCAACTATGAATGGCCAAATTAACATGGCTGGTTTAACAGCGTTCTCACTGTATACAACACGGAATTTCGGATAGGTCTCTTTTGGTCGGTTGAAACATACGTTCAATTTACCGGTGGGTTCCCTCTTTTGAGGGTGACGATCAAGCATGCAGGAAAATGCTGGTGTTCCCATAGTAGTTCCTTTTTTTCGGCAGCAATGGTGACTACCCAACATGGAGCCTAACTGAGGGCAGCTTCAGCGCTTAACGCGTAAGGCTGTAGGCACCAACCGTACATTCTATATAGCCTAATAATATTGCTACGGGGTCGTATTCCCACTGACGAAGAGCAGCGCAGGAAGAAGACGAAGACGACGATTGGAAGCTAGCGCGGGCTGTTGCCTCTTGGTCAACTGCGGCGTATTGCCTTGTAAATATACTTGTAAATAGCTTTTCGTCGGTGTCTTCCTGCGTAACATATTTGGTGGAGGTGGACGTTCCCTGTACCTCGTCACGGAGCTTCGCAGTGGACGGTCCGTCGAGCCTACCTTCATGGCTCCCGGCGACGCCAACCCGACTCCACCTGCTCCGACACCTGCTGCCACTTCGACGACCTACATCACCCTCTCCGCTTCCCGTGATCCTGGCGTATCCTCGGCAAAAGATGGGGAAGACGTCGAGGACTGGATCAGCCTTTACGAACACGTCAGCCGCAATAACCGGTGGGACCGAACTATCATGCTCGCCAACGTCGTCTTTTACCTCGGTGGCACACCTCGAGTTTGGTATCGGACGCACGAAGATGAGCTGACCAGTTGGGATTCGCTTAAACAAAAGCTTCGAGACTTGTTCGGCAACCCCTACGGTCACCAACTTGCCGCGCAGAAGGCGCTTTCCGGTCGTGTGCAGACGTCAACGGAGCCCTACGTCACGTACATTCAGGACGTCTTGGCTCTATGCCGCAAAGTTGACGCACACATGACTGAGTCCGACAAGGTCTCCCACATCCTCAAAGGCATTGCCGATGACGCCTTCAACTTGCTCGTGTTTAACAACGTCGCGACGGTGGATGCAGTTATAAAAGAGTGCCGCCGCCTGGAATTCGCTAAAAGCCGACGTATCGACCAACAGTTTGCCCGTCTGCCAAACACCCCAGCGACATCTTCCTGTGCCGACACTCCTCGTCCCAACAACACTGGCGATGTTACCAGGATTGTCCGGCGTGAGATCGAGGCCGCCTATCCGGCTACGTTCGACTCCAGCCCCTCCAATGCACCTGCAGTCACTGTTTCCCTGATCCAGGCAGTTGTCCGCCAGGAGTTCGCCAACATGGGTATTCACACCATCTGCTCGGCCCATCGCCCTGATCCCCACCCGGCATCTTCGATTCCACCCCGTCCCGCACCTTCTTACCCTCCACGTTTCCGCAACCCCTCTGAATGGCGCACTGCAGACGACAAGCCAATTTGTTTTCACTGCCATCGAATTGGGCACATTTCTCGGCACTGCCGCAGTCGCTGGAGTTCCCTGAACCAGTCTACATATACTGCCTACTCTCGCCCCCCAGGTGGCCTTTCTCGTCCCTATGCTGCCCGCTCAGATAATGCCGCCACCGATTCTCCTGCGCCGAACCGACCCTATTCTCGTTCGCCTTCGCCCCAACGACGACAATCTCGCTCTCCCCAGCCCCGTCGTTCCTATTCGCCGACTCCCTTCGGACGCCGCTCCCAGCCGGAAAACTAGACGATGCAGCGCCTCGAGGTGACGCTGCATTGCTCCCTACGCCGCCAAATCCTCTCCTGACGTTGCCCACCCATCTGAACCTTCTTGACGTGCAAGTCGACGGTGTTCCTGTATCAGCTCTCATAGACACTGGGGCGCATTTGTCGGTAATGAGCGCGGATCTTCGTAACCGGCTGAGGAAAATAATCACGCCCGCCACGACGCCTGTTGTCCGTGTCGCCGATGGCGGAACAGCCCCCGTAATTGGTACGTGTGCCGCCCGCGTCTCCTTCGCCGATCGCTCCACTACCGTGCTATTCACAGTCATCGCTCACTGTCCCCACGACATCATCCTCGGCCTCGACTTCCTCTCCGCACATTCTGCTCTCATCGATTGCTCCGCCAGTACTCTCCGCCTCGACCTGCCTGTTCTGGATCCCGCTGAAGAACACCTTCCTCGCCTCAGTTCCGTCGACTTCGTTCGCTTGCCACCTTCGGCACTGACTTACGTTGACTTCGTGTCATCCCCGCCAGTGCCCGACGGTCACTACATCGCGGCTCCTATGCAAGACGTCCTCCTTACACACGGGATCACACTACCTCATACTATTTTATCTATTACGGCGAATTGCGTCTGCCTGCCAGTGGTCAATTTTGGCTTGACGACACAAGTGCTGCCACGGGGGATGTCTCTGGCCCAACTTTGCTCATTCGAGGATCACTCTGTAGCATCGATTTCAATAGACGACAATTCAACCGATCCTCCTCTACCATCGCAGTCGGCGACTTGTACCATCGCCAACTTACAGAAAATGATTGCACCCGACTTGCCGTCCGAGCACGCTCGTGCGCTCTACCGCGTTCTCATTTCCTACCAAGATATTTTTGACTTCAACGATCGTCCTTTGGCCCAAACAACAGCTGTTAAACATCGCATTAATACCGGAGATGCCCCTCCTATTCATCGCCGCCCGTATCGAGTATCACCGGCTGAGCGTCAAGTGATTCACACCGAAGTTCGCAAAATGCTTGCCAAGAACATTATTGAACCGTCATGTAGTCCATGGGCGTCACCGGTTGTGCTGGTAAAAAAGAAGGATGGCTCATGGCGCTTTTGCGTGGATTATCGGCACCTTAACAGGGTTACCAAAAAGGACGTGTATCCCCTACCTCGGATTGATGACGCCCTTGACTGCCTCCACGGTGCTCGCTATTTCTCCTCTATTGACCTTCGCTCCGGCTATTGGCAGATTGCCGTGGACGATCTCGACCGCGAGAAGACTGCCTTTGTAACACCCGACGGTCTTTATCAATTCAAGGTGATGCCGTTCGGCCTATGTAACGCTCCTGCCACTTTTGAACGCATGATGGACTCCCTTCTTCACGGTTTCAAATGGTCCACGTGCCTGTGCTACTTAGACGACGTTATAGTATTCTCCCCAACATTCGCTACGCACCTCGAGCGCCTCTCAGCAGTCCTGGACGTTTTTCGGCGAGCCGGTCTGCAACTCAACGCATCGAAGTGCCAATTCGGCCGTCGCCAGATTACCGTCCTTGGACATCTCGTTGACGCGAACGGAGTGCAACCGGACCCAGGCAAGATCCATGCTGTTACGCACTTCCCTGTTCCGAAGTGTGTCAAGGATGTGCGCAGCTTCATCGGCCTTTGCTCGTACTTCCGCCGTTTCGTCCAAAATTTCGCGGCCATAGCACGACCACTAACCGAGCTTTTGAAAAAAGACGCCCCTTTCCAGTGGGGCGATAACGAGGCCTCTGCATTCTCGCTTCTCATCGATCTTCTCACAACGCCCCCCGTTCTGGCCCACTTCGATCCTTCTGCGCCTACCGAAGTCCGTACTGATGCCAGCGGTCACGGAATTGGCGCAGTACTGGCACAACGCCAGCGTGGCCACGACCGTGTTATCGCATACGCCAGCAGGCTCCTCTCGCCCGCGGAGCGCAACTATTCCATCACTGAGCGTGAGTGTCTGGCCCTAGTTTGGGCGGTTGCGAAGTTCCGCCCATACTTATATGGCCGACCCTTTTCCGTTATCACAGACCATCACGCGCTGTGTTGGTTATGCTCATTGAAAGACCCTTCAGGAAGACTTGGTCGCTGGGCCTTACGCCTCCAAGAATATTCGTTCTCTGTCACCTACAAATCTGGCCGACTACACAAGGACGCTGACTGCCTGTCTCGCTACCCGGTAGACGAGCCTGACGACGCCGACAGTAGTACCGCCGACGGCATTTTCTCTGTGTCTGCCTTCGCTAACATCGCCGATGAGCAGTACCGAGACCTATCGCTGCGAGTACTCATCGAGCGTCTGCGCTCTGCACCTACCGACGCATCCGTTCGCCGATATGTCCTCCAGGGCGGCATTCTGTACCGAAGGAGCTTCCTCCCTGACGGCCCTGATCTTCTTCTTGTCGTGCCACAACATCTACGACAGACTGTGCTCTTTCAGATGCATGACGCACCCACTGCAGGACATCTTGGCGTAACCCGCACGTACGACCGCGTCCGCCGCCGCTTCTATTGGCCTGGTCTTGCTCGCTCCGTCCGACGCTATGTTGCTGCCTGTGATCCCTGCCAGCGTCGGAAAACGCCTCAGGTGCTACCTTCCGGTCATCTCCAGCCGATCGCCGTCCCTGTGGAACCATTTTTTCGTGTTGGATTAGACCTCCTCGGTCCCTTTCCCACGTCATCCTCTGAGAACAAATGGGTAGCCGTCGCAACTGATTACGCCACCCGATACGCTATCACGCGGGCTCTACCTACCAGTTGCGCCACTGACGTCGCGGACTTTCTCTTGCGTGACATTATCTTAGTGCATGGCGCCCCGCGACAGCTGCTTACTGACCGCGGTCGTAACTTCCTCTCGAAAGTTATCGCCGACATTGTGCGTTCCTGCTCTATTCAACACAAGCTGACTACCTCATACCATCCTCAAACCAATGGCCTGACAGAGCGCTTAAACCGTACCCTTACCGACATGCTGTCCAAGTACGTTTCGAAGGACCACCACGACTGGGACGTTGCCCTTCCTTACGTCACCTTTGCTTACAATTCTTCCCGGCACGACACCGCCGGATTTTCTCCATTTTATCTACTCTACGGTCGCGAACCGACCTTGCCTCTTGACACGGTACTTCCTCCTGCTGCGACCTCAACAACCGAGTATGCGCGCGACGCCATCGCCCTCGCCGATCATGCACGCCAGCTTGCCCGTGCTCGACTGACGGACTCGCAAACCACGCAGCAGCGTCAGTACAACGCCCGCCACCGTGACGTACAGTTTTCGCCTGGTGCACTCGTGCTCCTGTGGTCGCCCTGTCGTCACGTTGGACTTTCCGAAAAGCTCCTTTCGCGATACACAGGGCCCTACCGCGTGCTTCGCCAGGTGACGCCTGTGACTTATGAAATTGCTCCTGTGAGCTCAACCTCGTCATCTACTCTGGCGTCCAGTGATGTCGTGCACGTCAGTAGGCTCAAGAGCTACTACACTGCTTCTGAGTCCAGCCTTTAGTCGCTCCGGGACGGCGCTTTTGCCGCCGGGGGTAATGCTACGGGGTCGTATTCCCACTGACGAAGAGCAGCGCAGGAAGAAGACGAAGACGACGATTGGAAGCTAGCGCGGGCTGTTGCCTCTTGGTCAACTGCTGCGTATTGCCTTGTAAATATACTTGTAAATAGCTTTTCGTCGGTGTCTTCCTGCGTAACAATATATTATACCCAAGGGAGGGCACATACACGAGGTTAACCCAAGCCGCCTAGGAAAATTAGGAAGTGACGGAAGAAAAGAGACGATAGGAGAGTAAAAGAAAGAAGATAGGAAAGAAAAAGATTGAAGAGAAGGGCAGGGAAAGGCGACTGCCGATTTCCTCCAGGTGAGTCAGTCTGGAGGTGCTGTCTACGTGAAGCAGAGGCCAAAGAGGTGTGTTGCCTTCGCCAGGGGGCCTTAATGGTGCGAACACCCAGCATCGGCTAGACCCCTAGGATGCCCTTTCCCCGGACACGGCTAAGCCGCGCACGTCTACACGCGGGAGGGTCACACCCTCATGTGCTCGGGTATGTGGTGTCACAACACACTAAACGCCTGCTGGTGCAGACACCCCTGCGGGGATCCATCGGGATTTGCGAATACCTCGATCGCAAGTCCAAAGATGAAAAGAATTTGGCCCCATGTATACAATCAGCGTCGTCTATGCACGGTAGAGCGTAGACATCTTTTCGTGTAATCTTGTTGAGGTTACGATACTCCACACAGTAATGAATTGAGACATCTTTTTTCTTTACGCGTACTGCATGGAACAACCAAGGACTGCAGGGTGGTCTGATGACACCACGTTGAAGCGCGTCCTCAACTTGCTCGGTGATGACGCTACGCACGGTGTATGACACGCGCTACAGACACTGGAGTAATGGTGCGTGACATCTCCTGTCAATAGGGTGAGAAACGGTACTTGTGCGGCCTAATGACGCTTCGTTTAAGTCAAAAGAGGCGGGAAAGTCATTTGAAAGGGGAAGAAGGCGCTCACGTTGTGTCGTATGGAGGTCATCGTCAATAGGGCGAGGAACAACATCCGGTGAAATCAGGTCAGATGGCACATGGAGCGTCAGTGCTGTTACAATGGTAGCACCAAGGCCGTCGGCAGCAGAGAAATGCACAATAACGTCAGCGTCCACAGTATAGATAGTGCCAATGGTCTTGCTACAGTGCAAAGCCAAAGTGTACGAATGTGGGCTTGAAACACGTATTTCTGCAGCACCACGGCGAAGCATGATGAGAGCGAACGGCAACAATACAGGCTATCGGCGCCAGAAGACGATAGCGGGCGTTGTTACGTTCGACCTGCGGGGGCTGACTATCTTCGGGGAAGCGACCGTCAAAACCTGCCGGGCCCTCTGCGGCGACTCGCTTTGTAAGGACGACAATGCGCCACGTCCCCAGCCATGTGGAGCTGGGATGTCTAGACGCAGTCGGCGGACCAAGTATTGTTAGTGGATTCGTCGTCACCGTCACGGTTTCATTGGAACTGGGGAACTCCTGGAAGAAGAGGTTTTGCGGCGCCGTCTCACGGGCCTTAGAAGTCGTCAGTCAATGGACAGACGCGGCAGCCACTGTCTGCGGGGTGAACTCTGGGATCAAGGGGCACCTGCTCAGGCCAAGACCCGTGTCTGCAAAAACCCTCTCACCTCGGTGTGGTCAGTGAAACCTGTGCGGAAGTAAGTGCGTGAATCCTCCCCCTCAAAGGTGGGTCGGCTACGATGCCTTTGGACGCTCCGAATTGATCGTAGGTTGAACGGCCGTTTCCTCTCACCTAGGGATCTAGGGAGGACAGAGTGTTTACAAGCAGCTGTTGCGCAGCTGCTGGGTGTGCATTCTCGTTCAGTCATGCTAGACTGATGAACCGTAACGTTCTCATGTAGTTGCTGTAAATAAAGCCCATATTCCTCGTTCTCGATGAGAACAAGTCTCTCCCTTCAACAACGTCCTCAGCGTGGATGAGTTGGACGATGGCATGGGCCAGCTACTATCCATTTCATGTCCGACCCCAATCATTACAGTGTAAACAAGACCGCCGCCGCCAGTATCTGAAGCTGCAAAAATTTGCTGGCATCATGAACTTGTAAGTCGCGAGATGGAAAGTCGCACAGAATGAAGGATTAAACTATAGCACGCGTACACTCAATGATGGCATGATGGCACGGCAGAAAATCCTAGCCGAGAATCACATCGTTGGAGCAACAATTTAGTACAAAGAATTCAATCGACTACAAAATGTCTCGAACCAGCACCCTTCCGGCAGTGCGCATATCGACTGGAGGAACTTGCACTAACAGTTCGCAGCGGTAACACTGAAGGCGTCATAGTCGCATTTCGTAATGAGCGAAAAAGCTTTTCAGTAATCTAGGGTACAGAAGTACCTGTATCGATGAGTGCAACACATTTGATACCATCTAGCAACACTTCAGTAACCTTAACGCGGAAAAGCGAGGCCTTTGATGTTCCGACAACGACGCAGTTCGGGCATCAGGAATTGTGGAAATCAGTATTCCGCTTCAGTAGTACTGGCACTGGGCCTACGACGCATGGGTGAGAGAGACCAGTGATGAAGGGAAGGCGAGTGACGAGTACCATAGGGCTGTGAATCCGTAGCTGGTTGGTCATCAGCAGCGTAGATTTCCGGTAGCGGCTATTGTGACATGTGAAATGGGCGGAATCCATAACTAGGGGCTCGCGCGGTGCCCGTGAAGGCCGGGAAGCGCCGCATATTGGGCGGTTATCAACAGGGCACCAAGGATTTGCACCCTGCTGCTGTGCAACGAAAAACGGAGCAGCTGGCTGTTGAACCAAAGGCGGAGAAGAGAACACTGGCAGACGAGGCGTGAAGGCCGAGGAGAGAACCCTGGCAGACGAGGCACCCGTACAGCGGCTTCAGCATACGTCAGAGGTGCGGCCACGGGAGCCAGCTGACAAGGAAATGGCAGAGCTTCGGTGACTATGTCTTGAATCATCTGTCGGTTCGCTGGAGCGAGACAATGGTAAAGCTTTTTCGCGGTCAGCAAAATGGAGAGCTGTCGTGCGACCTCCTCGCGAACAAATTCCTTTATCTTCGTCAGCAGGGTTCTCTGATTGTTGGCAATAACCAATGCTGCTATAGGGAATCTGCCGTGGTTGTTGGGCGCCGAGCTAAGACGCGTTGTTTCCGTAGCTCTTCCAAACATTGGCACACATTCATGACTTCAGCAAAGAAGCACGAATCCTTCACTAGCAACATTTGAAAGGCGTACCCATCAATGCCTTTCATAATGTGTTTTGTCTTGTCCTGATTCAGGCGCTTACACAAGTCAATGACATCTTCGATGTAACTTGTGAAAGTTTAGCGGTGACGTTGCGCGCGTTCACATAAGCGTTGTTCAGCGGGACGCTTCCGCACATGGGGCTCTCAAACACTTCTGCGAAACTTGTCTTGAACGAACTCCATATGGTAAGATCATGTTCGTGATGTCGGAACCAGAGGTTCGCGACGCTGGTTAAGTATATAGAACGCTGTGCAACTCGGTGGCGTCGTCCCACTTATTTTGTTGGCTCGCCCGTTCGTAGAGTGACAACCAATGCTTCACGTCATGATCATCGGTGCCGCTAAAGATGGCAGGATCACGCTGGCACAACCCACCAGAAACGATGACTGGTGGAGGTGGTGGTATATCTTGCTGGGTGGTTTCGTCAGGCATGGTCGCAGCAGTTGGCAGCGTCTATCTTTGGAGTTCCAATTTTCGACGTTACGGCACACCTCCACCAAATGAAAGGGTGATTTATTAATACTCGTACGAGGGATTGCAAGAGGCTCTGTAGGTACATTCCTAGCTCTTGACATCAACAACACGAGAGCTAGGGTCTCGCGCTGATGCGATAGCAGTGCCTACAGCACTGCATGTATATTGTCCACTACACAACAAACAAACAAACAAACAAACAAACAAACAAACAAACAAACAAAACGTGAGTCTTGTGTGCGGCTCTGAGGAAACGGAATGCTTCAAGGCTAGCCTGACGTAGTTTGGTGCACCTGACATACTCGCGAAGTTCGTTACCTTGACAACCGTCTTAATTAGCGCGGTCGGCACTTCTTACGTCGCAGCTAATTAAACCATGGTGCCTATTCAGCACGTGACATTTCTAATTATATCAAAGAAAGTTTTGCACGGCTAATTTCTAGTCCGCACACTTGATGTGGACTTATACACCTAAGGAAGCTTAGGTGCACGAACTATATCTAGTAAGCTCTAGCATTCACATTTGTGCCTGTGCTGTGTGTGACCTTAGCTCCTTGGCCGGTAGATATGCGGACGCGTTCACCCGTTCCCATGTTGCTACGTCTAAATTATATATATATATATATATATATATATATATATATATATATATATATATATATATATATATATATGCAAACGAGGGGCTCGATTTTGTTAATCATGACCACATAATGACGAAATGTATTGGCGTTCCGGTAACTTATAATGGAACCGCTGTTTTATGCGTTGAAGTACAAAATTAACTGGAATACCGAAGCATTTCAACGGATACCTTGAAAATTAATATATCGGAACTGGTGCTGTGCAGAGAATTCATTCCAAGTGTATCGCACTGCGAACTCAGCGGCTATAATTCGTAGACTGAAATATGTGGAGTAAAGTGATTGTCACGGCGGGGCATTATTCGATTCGGCAAAGCACCGATTAACGGGCGCCAAAAGGTCATGGAAATAGGGTTATTAGACAGTTATTGCCGGCCACTTGGGCAAGTGGCCGAAACAAGTCGAAGGCAGGTTTAGAGATTATTGGATTTTTGTCGTCGGCGTGACCGTGACGCCCTGACAGCTTTTTGTAGGAACCCCTGTGTATTGTCTGCCCCACGTGTGCATTGAGAAGCTTACTAAGAACACGGGGTTGCGAATACTCCGTGTGGTGTGTTTGTGTAATCCTGTGTCCACGATGTGCTGATTGGGTTTGTGGCGCCTCTGTGCAATCCCATGTCCACGAATTGCTTCCAATGTATGTGTGCCAACAGCGCCATATGGCCGGCCGCTGTTGTTTCTCCTGTGTTTGTGAACGCACAATACAGGCCCGCCACGGACTCAAGGGTGTGCGTGTCTGGTGCAGTACGAGTGTGCGACCTCTAAATTCAGGTGGGAATGACCCGTTCTCTTGCCCTAATTAAAAGGGGCGCGGCCAAGACCTTGGGAGGAGCTGGCATCCAATAGGGTGAACTTGACTGGTTCGTCAACAATATCTGCCGTTCCCCAACAAAGGGAACTGGGGAAAGGATAAGTTATTTAAACGCAGATTTTAGACCGAGCTAGGCAGTCTAGAAGCTGAGCCTGCAATCGGCTGAGAAACGCCAAACAGGCTAGTGACGTCCAGTGTTGCCTGAGTCACCTAGCCGAGTCTTAACTGAGAGTCACTAGTTGACGTAAGAGACGACAAACCAACGTCTGCAACGAAGCTCACGGTAGTTCCCTTCAAGTTAGCTCAACCTGCTCGAGGAAAGACGTCAGACCTAGACTCCCGGAAAACCCAGCCCAGCAGTCGCATCCACTGCAACGAGATCGGTTTGCCAGCGTTCATCGGGAAAGCTATATTGTCGAAACCACGCTTCATGGACTTGCTGCTGCTGCCAGGCCGTGCGTATGCCATCATTGGTTTTCTTTTGAACTCTGTTTAGTTGACCCCCGTTAAGTGTGTTTTGTGTAGTGTTAATCTCTATATTTACTTTTACTGTTGTATATCTTTTGCATTCATCATTGATCTAGATTAATGATGATCTAGATTAGTGTGCATAAGCCGATATATCTCACCTTACCGCCATGTCCTCTAGCCCCATAACACAAACCACTACATTTGCTTCACGTTAACGCTTAAAGGACGGGTATTCTCGATACTCGGCGGCTACATTCCACCAAGAGATCACATTGATTTTTCGTACCTGTCTTCAGCAATCCAGAGTTGTACCGCTCCTTATCTCATTGTGGGTGACTTCAATGCTCATCACCCCCAATGGGGAAGTGCAGTAATGAATAACCGAGGCAAAGCCCTGTCCGACTTTATGCACTCACAGCATTTGGTCTCCTACGTTTCTGCGTGGCACGTCCTATAGCAGCTGCTTGGACCTGACGGTTGTTTCCTCACGACTACAGTCCTCTATTAGCTGGTTCAGTGATGTGGAAACACATAGCAGTAATCATATACCAACGTATATCTGCGTTAAGTGATTTGCACCTACCACTTCGTCTCATGTGCGGTGCACAGACTGGCCCACTTTTAAGACATTCGTGGAAAATTCCTGTGCGGATCTCGAGTCCCCAACCCAAGTAGAAGACTTGATCACGTCCGCCCTCGGGACGGCCGCGCGGAACATATGTGCACCTACACCGGGGCCTCCTATCGACGTGGAATTCAAGAGGTTATGCGCAGTCCGACTGCGCGCTGAAAGGAAATACAGAAGGACGAAATCCACGTACGATCTCGCCCTTTGTCGCAGAGCTCAACGACAAATAAAGCGCCATCTCGAGAAATTAGGAAGGAAGCCCTGGAGAAAGTTCTGCTCATCACTGGATCCTCGCAAGCCACTGTCACGTATTTGGCCTGTAGTCAGGACCTTACGTTTCCCCCCACAAGATAGGTACCCTTTCAGTGCTCTGGCCCTTTACCAACGCTGCACTGATGCAGAGATAGCGGACGACTTCTGCAAAATAATTGTGGGCACAACTGAGCCAGCCTCAATACAATTCGGAGTTTTTGGGCCACCTTCCCCAAGTGACCACTACGACTTGCTCTTTACGATGCCTGAATTAGAGGCTGCTCTTGTGTCGTGTCGGCATTCATCTGTTCCTGGCCCTGACGGGATCTCGTACTGGTCTCTCTCTCACCTTGGCAAGGCTGGTCGCACTGCGCTGCTCAATTATTACAATGAAACATGGGTCTCCTGTATTGTTCCGGAGCAGTGGAACATCAGCCGCCTGGTTGCTCTCTTGAAGCCTGGAAATACTACTTATGAGCTTACCTCATACCGGCCAGTTGCATTAGTCAGCTGTGTTGGAAAAGTTATGGAATGAATGGGAGTTCTGGCGAGGCTCGAATGGTTTCTGGAGTGAAATGATCTTTATCCGAACATGATGACCGGTTTTGATGACCGGTTCGTTCTTCAACTGACAGCGTCATTGACCTCGTTACGCCAGTGGAACACGAAAATCGTCGCCGTCGACTCGTCGTCGCTGCTTCATTAGACATCAAAGGAGCCTACGACAACATCCTTCATGAAACCATTGTCGATGCCCTAGATGGCTTGGGTATTGGCGGCCGGCTCTACCTGTGAATTGTGAGCTAGCTCTGCGGCCGTTTCGTTTACATGTCCACGTGAGATGGAGAGACTAATCGTCATCAGGAACGCCGTGGAGTTCCTCAGGGAGGAGTTCTCAGCCCAACATAACTTAATGTGGCACTGATTGGCCTGGTGAGCGAAATTCCAGCTCACATCCACATCAGTGCATATTCAGATGACATCTGCATCTGGGCTTCTGGTACAACACACCCACAACTACGTGCGACATTACAACGTGCTGTGTCATGTACTTCACGATGCATACGGCGTCAGGGTTTGCTCTTAGCTGCTGAAAAATGTGCTGTGGTTGCATTCACGCCTAAATCCGTCTGCCGCTACCCGATCTACATTAACGGTGTTATAATTCCTTATGTCTCCCACCACAGGTCCTTGGGCATTATCATTGACGGCAGTTTGTCATGGCCGAGGCATGTTAATATGTTGAAGCAAAAACTTAACCTTTTTTGCCATGTTCTTCGCTTCGTATCAGGCATGAAATGGGGCCCCACGGAAGGCTCATTGGTACGACTTTATCAGTCTCTATTCGTAGGCTACATTCGATACAGCTTCCCGATACTCTAAAGCTTGAGCATTTCCTGCTTACGGAGATTAGAGAGCGTTCAAGCGCAGGCCCTCAAAATATGCCTCGGCTTGCCATGGCGTGCCTCCAACAAAGGCACAATTGAGGAAGACCGCGTATGCCCATTATCGGTATACCTGTCCCACGAACCACTTCGTGTATATTTACGCTTACTGACACGACACCATTGCCATCCATTGACGTCAGTTCTACATGAGCGGCCGGACAGCAGTTTCACAAGTGCGCTCCACTACCATCTACCCCACATAACATCAGGCTATGCCCTACCATATCTCCCTGTTAAACCAGCGTGGGTGATGGTTCAACCTTCCGTATGCGGGCATGTCCCCGGCATACTAAAGAAATCATTGGTTCCCGTTAGCGGACTACAACAACTTGCTCTGGCACACATCTGGTCAGAATACCAGACATATGATCAAGTTTACACAGACGGCTCCGTGTCACCAAAGACATCGATAGCAGCTGTGGTGATACCAGCCCAACAGGTGACTCGAGGTTTCATTCTAGATCATAATTCTGCATCAACCACTTCAGAGCTTGTGGCTATTCGGGAAGCGATTCGCCACATCTGTGGGGAAAGACCTCAAGAGTGGTGCATTTTCACGGACTCAAAACCAGCGCTGTAAATTTTGGGATGCTTCCTGCGCCACACCGCATATCAGGTTCTGGCACGGCAGATCACTGAGCTACTTCCATGCGCTCAAGAAAAACACCACCGCATAGTGTTCCAATGGATCCCGAGACACTGTGGGCTCAATGGTAATGAGATGGCCGATGCTGCAGCAACGCGTGCCCACAGCAATGACCTGCAAACTGTAGTGCCATTCTCCAGACCGGAAATCACATGCCTCCTGTCGGAATTAATGAGGAGTGTGACGAGAAGATACTGGGCCCAGCCAGACGCTCGTCACGTCCGCCCTAATAGGCTGGATCCCGATATCCAATTTCCTGTTCTGCGTGGAATTCCACGCCCCCATACATGCCTCATACACAGACTGCGATCAGGTGTCGCCTTCACGCGCAAATACTTGCACATCATTGGACGGACAGACCACCAGCACTGTTCAGTGTGTGGCGTTGTAGAGACTATAGACCATGTGCTCGTGATGTGCCCCGAATATGCGCGCGAAAGACTGACAATGGCAGCTACTTTGAGACCAAATGTTCCATTTGCCGGCTGACCTCTCTACGTTTTCCAGTCATTATACAACTTCTTCATTGATGATAGATTAAGTGCCTGTGTGTTGGTGCTCTTGCATATTTTGTGTTTCTTTTAACCTTTGTGTCATTGTCAGCCGATAAATATTGTTTTTCTGTTTTTCTCCCGACCCTGTTTCCTTCGCTGTGATCGCTTGAGTACAGAACGGACAACCAGCTTGTATACCCCGTCGACGACTTCGCGCTGACGGCGAACGGGTGACAAGCCGTGACAGTGACGAAAAAAAAAGTTAATTAGCGCACTTATGGTAATTATTCAATTGAACATTTGGTGTCTCGTAGAAGTAATGATCGTCTCATTAAGTAATTGAGATCAAGGATGAGAATTGTACTATCTGCGAGAGGCAATGTTGGAAAAAATTTTGTGCAGCTAAAAAAAAGAAACACCCTCTATACACACACACTATATATATATATATATATATATATATATATATATATATATATATATATATATATATATATATATATATATATATATATATATATATATATATATATATATATATATATATATATCTAGTCTAAGAAAAAGAATGGTCCTAGGCAGGGAATCCAAAGCCTACACCCCACCTGACCGGTGCAGCCATACTTCGAGTTGACCATCCTGCATGCATCCTGCAGCTGGAAAATGACTATGCGTTTACCCGAAAGCGGGTGGCATAGGATCATGAGGAAAAGTGGCCAGTCCTAGCAGATTGCAGTATGATGCTATAAAGGAAGCCTACGAGAGTTTCTTGAACAGAAACTTGGTCATTCACAATTTTCTTCTGGTTCGAGAATAGAAGAAGAAATGGTAGCCGGGGTAGAGCAATCGCATTCACATCAAAGAAGAATAAGAGGAAAATAGAGGGAAAGTGCTTTTGTTAGTGACTGTGTGTACTCAGTGACAAGTCAGCAAAGTCAGGAAAAGCCAAATAAAGGCGACAACACCTTGCAAGCACCATATAATAATAATAATAATAATAATAATAATAATAATAATAATAATAATAATAATAATAATAATAATAACGAAATTAATAATAATAATAATAGGCCACAATTCTGGCTGTCAACGAAGGCCTCTCTCCTTTTGGATACCTGCGAAAGTAAACTTGGTAAATTAGCCTGAATATTTACTTCAGCATATGCGAGAGCAAGGAGGAGTCAATACAGATGGCTCCAGTACAGCAACCTCTTCAACTTCATCATTCATTATACCGCACCTCAACAAACAAGAATCATTTAAGTTATCTCGCGTGACTTCGTCCACAACAGCTGAACTGTTCGCAATCGTATGTGCGATAAAGTTTATATTGTCAGTAAGAGATGCGCAAAAATGGGTAATTTTCAGCGATCCACAGGCGGCTCTAACATCACTCTGCAACACAATGGGGAAAACATTCAGTGACAGTATAATACATGAAAAACTTAAAAACCTCACAAACGCACGCGAATCGAAACACGCAATAGCATTCCAGTGGATACCAGGGCATTGCGATATTCCTGGCAACACAGCAGCCGATGATGCAGCACGACAAGCGCACCTCAAAGATGATGTGGTTCCGCTCCCAATATCAAAGGATGAATTACGCTGCATTATAAGGACAACGTATCTCAAAATGTCTAGAAACACTTGGTTTGACCAGAATTCTAAGAGCTCGGACTGATACCATATTGATCCATTTATTGAATTCAAATTTTCATTGTCATTAGATAGAACTATGGAAACCCTTATTCATCGATTAGGGCTAGGCACTGCCTACACAAAGCATTTCTTACACAGAATTGGCCATGCGGAAACCCTCGAATGTGATTGTGGATTTGTAGACGAAGATATATATTACCTCCTTCTAGATTGCCCACATCACGACACACCAAGAAGCCGAATTAAATCAGCGCTAATTAAATTAGACCGCAGACCTTTCAGTTTAAGGAAACTTTTGGGCCCTTGGCCAACAAAGGCCTTGCAGAAGAGTGCTTTAAAAGCACTAAAGACTTTTCTTGAAGACAGCGGCATTGCTGGACGTTATTAACGCTTTCATTGTTCCCTTCATTTCATTGTCACTGCATATATCCATCTGTTTGTGAATTATGTTATGTTGACCATTCTGTCGTGACTGTATGTGATAATGCATTTACACGATGTCTGTACCACCCGCTGACTAGACAATGTGTTATTAGGCGACAATATCTTTTGTACTTTTGAGACTCTCATCTACATAAGTGTGGAGATATTTACATTGTATATTGTATGTACCATGTTTTCCTTACGTCATAGTCTTCCTGTGGAAACGCTGCGTGATAAGTCCTGGTGCTTGTGTGAAGAGACTATTTGATATGTACTCTTGAACCCTGTACGACGTATAACGGAACCACTCAAGAAATGAGGAGTAGCCGGTGCCTTAAATTGTGCGCTAAGATCTCCTTATATCATTTGAATAAAAAAAAAGGAGTGAAGGGACAAGTGGAGTGTTCAGATATGCGGGCGATATAATCCTGCTTGCAGTAAATGCGAGATAAGTTCAACACCAGACCAATTATAACACTTAACAATTAATGTAGAACATGTAAACAAAACGATTTTTATTATTGTTTTTTTTGTCCCCGTCCTATCTAGACATTGCCACAGCTTTTGAATCCTACCAGATTGCTCAAGTCTTTATGCTTCAACAGAGTTCCATATAACGCTACGGCACATGGACCTATTTTCGTCTGCAAGAGAACCAGAGTTATTGATTGGTTTTCAGCCTCTTGAAGCTGTGCATAAGAGCATAAGAGCATCCGAGAGCATGGCAGTGCTGCCTTGGCGATGGCAGTATCACGGGATTGCTGCCCGCTTCCACAGCATATTGTCGCAGTGTAAGCGACCATATTGATGACAGCCGAAAGGCTGCGCAGGGATCTAGTTATTACCTAGTTGAAAGGAACAGCTCACGAGAGAGAAATAACTCGCGTTCGCATGGGTCGGTACCTTTAGTTTCTTTCGAACGCGAAGCATTTCTTGGCCTAGTCGGAGCCAAAGTAAGAGCAAGCACCCGCCCAAGGACGAATTTTGTCTCCAAACAAATTGAACTAATCCCGTTGACTCGAAAAGTCATCGCACATAGTGCGAATTAGTGCGGCCCGATTGGCCAACATCGAACACAATGGAAACGAACACCGGAGATATTGCAAATTAAGGCAGCCCGTGGTGGAAAGTGGTCCTTGTGAGCGCAGGCGTGAGCTCTGACACCAACATGCCATGATTTTTATGCTATCTTCGTCGTTCCGTCATCGTAATGTTCTTACGTGCATGACAGTGTGATCATTCTTTCGCTGTCATGGCATCGTCATTTTTCCGCCGTTTTTACTCTGTTGCTGTAACTGCCTTTCCATATCGTCGACATCACACCGTCTTCGCGCCATTGTCTTCATACCATCGTCATGACTCCATCGTCGTCATCGCTTTGTCGACATCCTGTCGCTATCACAAAGTCGCCTTTATGCCGTCGTGGTTGTTCGATCATCGTCACTTTGTCGCAGCGATTCCGCTGTCGCCAAACCATTGTCGTCAGGCCATCGTCGTGATTCCACCTTTGTCATCCCTTTGTCGTCATGTCATCGTCGTCATATCATTGTTGTCATGCGATGGTCGTCATATCATTGTACAGTGTAATCATTTTAACATCTTCATCTCATCCGCATCACGTTGTCGCCACTCCAGCGTCGTCATCTCATGGTCGTCATGCAGTCGTCATCACAACGTCATTCTCATAGCATGCTCATCACTCTGCCTTCGACCTGCCCTTGTCGTTCTATAATATCATCTCCACTCTAGCATCGTTATCCCATGGTCGTGATGCAGTCATCACAACATCATTGCCATAGCATGCTTATCAATCCACCTTCGTCCTTGCATTGTCGTCATATAATATCATCGCCACTCCAAAGTCGTCATCCCATGGTCGTCATGCACTCGTCATCACAATATCATCGTCATAGCATGCTCATCCAGGGTTTCCACCAAGTAGACATTTCCAAATTCCCTGAGTTTTCTAGGTTTTCCCTGAGTGCCTTTGCGAAATTTCCTGAATGATGCAGAACTCTGTTTTATGTCAAAACGGGCTTAAACCATATCGCCCGATGCTGTCACTCTCTAGTAAGCATATGAAAAAATAAAAAAAACGACTCAATCCAATTTGAATACTAAGGAGTAGTGTTTATGTTATTCAAAAAGAGAACAGAAGGGAGGGGTTAGTAAAATGCACAGTGAATAAAATGTCTTCGAAAAAATTCGAAATGCAATCGGACATTATCAAATACCAATAAAAAGGAGATGCATACAGAAGCAAATATTTTCGAATGTGAGCTATTTCTATCAACTCATAGCAAGCTCAGTGGTATGAGGCCCGAACTTTGTCACAATTGAGATTCTTTTTCAACAGCTTGTAAGTCAACCTCAACTGTCCTAACATACTCTCAGCCCGCAGACGACGCCTCAGTGTTGTGTTTCACTGCTTTAAAGAGTTTTTTTTTTGGTTTGGATGAGGGACACCTGCACCTCGGCATCAGCCAACACTTTTTCTTTTTGAGCTCAAGCTCTTTCAAAACGGCGGCAGCACGCTTCCTTTCCCCTTAATTCCTCAATGCGTAGGTCCTTTCTGTTCTTGTCCTCCTTCCGCCACTCGTTCGCTCCACGGACCATTTGAAGCATCTTCTTGGTCAGTTGCACAGTCCACGTCCGTTTTTCGAGCTCCCTAGGGGACGCGAATACGTCCGACAAATCGGCAAGTTGGAAAAAATAAATGCACGTCGTTTACTGCCCTTAGGGGCTCAAACCGCCACAGGCACATTCAAAAACGCTCTGAAGGCCTGTCAGTACACGTATTAGGCATATCGGTGCTCGTCCTGCGACAGGAAATAACGAGTTCACGTGTGTGTAATTAAATACATACTGTGTCCCGCGGCAATAACCCCTTCCCACGTTTGTTATGTTTCACTGCAATACTTTTGCGTATGCTTCACCAAGTAACATTTCTGTGCAAAGGCGAAGCTGACTTTCGGGAACCGACATTATGCAACGCATTGTGCTTTCCAAGCTTCTAAGCCAATCGCTAGGACCACAAAGGCGGAGTTCTTGCCATTCCTGACAGCAGAGAGAGAGAGAGAGAACTTTGATGAGCACCAGCAGTTTAGTCGGCTGGGCCTAGGCCTCCCACGATGGAAAGTCGAGGTCTTGCCTCTTCGCCGCTTCGTAGGCCTGCTGGGTCGCCCAGAGTTGGTCGTCCAGATGGGAGCTGCGCAGGGCGGCGTGCCATCTCGACGAGAGGGTCACGGGATTAAGGTCTGGGTATAGATGTTTGCCCTCCCATAGCATGTGGGGGAGTGTTGCTGATTGAGATTTGTAGATGTTGCACGTCTGGCTCGGGTAGATGTCGGGGTATATGGTGTGATAGCGTGTGAGGGAGGGGTATGTATTGGTCTGTAGCAGGGGAAGGGTGGTTACCTGTGCTCTGTTTAACTTGCGGTGATGGGTGGGGAAGGTTCTTTTTGGGAGGTAAAATGACTTCACAAGGTCGTTGTCTCTTATAAGGCGGTCGCGTTCTGCGGGTGCACCTGCACCATCTCCGGCACGGTCGACTAGTCCTCGTGCTACGGAGTGCGTAACCTCGTTGAGGTTGGTGAGGTGCGGGTGGATAACGCCGGCGTGTGCTGGGATCCAGTGACAGCAGTGAATTATTTCAATAAAAAACACGGCACCCAACGACAAGAAGCTTCATAGCGAACGTAGAAGCAGCTAGGCCTAACGTTGCCGCAGTTGTGGCTACGGCTGCCAGCAGATCTACGTGCGAGAGAGCCGGTTCGAGGCGGTGATGTAATCAAAATGGCAGTGGTGGTGGCTTTGATTACTGCCGTTTCGCACCTGCGGTCACAGCAAAACGTTCGGAAAATCGGACGGCGAAGAGTTATTGCGTCCCAAATTTCAGACGTTCTGATACATTGGCGCTATGGGGTACGAGGTGGTGCCACGAAGCCGTCCAAATTATCTGGAATGCGGAAAGTCGGTCGTTGACTGTACATTGGCAACTCCTCCAGCCGACAACAGGGCGTCAAAGACAATTCATTACGATTCCTGTCTGTTACTCGAGGCAGCATTACCGCGACGTTCGACTGTTTCAATAAAATTACAGCTAATTTTCCCTGATAGAGGAACAAATTCCCTGAGTTTTCCTTGAGTTTTTCCAGACTACTCAAAATCACTGAGAATTCCCGGTTTTCGCGGTTTTCTGGGTTAGTAGACACCCTGTCATCACTCCACATTCATCCTGCCATTGTCGTCATTTAATACCATCGCCACTCTATCATCGTCATCCCATGGTCGCCATGCAGTCGTCATCATAACATCGTCATCATTGCATGCTCATCACTCCGCCTTCATCCTGCCATTGTCGTCATATAATATCATCGCCACTATAGCGTCGTCATCCCATGGTCGTCATGCAGTCGTCATTACATAATCTTCATTGCATGCTCATCACTCCGCCTTCGTCCTGCCATTGTCGTCATATAATATCATCGCCCCTGTATCGTCGTCGTCCGATGGTCGTCCTGCAGACGTCATCCCAACATCATCGTCATAGCATGCTGATCACTCCGCCTTCGTCCTGCCATTGTCGTCATATAATATCATCGCCCCTCTAGCGTCGTCATCCGATGGTCGTCCTGCAGACGTCATCCCAACATCATCGTCATAGCATGCTGATCACTCCGCCTTCGTCCTGCCATTGTCGTCATATAATATCATCGCCCCTCTAGCGTCGTCATCCGATGGTCGTCCTGCAGACGTCATCCCAACATCATCGTCATAGCATGATGATCACTCCGCCTTCGTCCTGCCATTGTCGTCATATAATACCATCGCCCCTCTAGCGTCGTCATCCGCTGGTCGTCCTGCAGACGTCATCCCAACATCATCGTCATAGCATGCTGATCACTCCGCCTTCGTCCTGCCATTGTCGTCATATAATATCATCGCCCCTCTAGCGTCGTCATTACATGGTCGTCATGTAGTCGTCCTGACACCATCGTTGTCATACCATCGTCGCCACTCTTTGCCCACATTTGCATCCTCTGTATATACGCTTCATAAGTGCTTAGCATGACATCGATAATCATCAAGGATAGTTTCTGCACAAATGTTTTTATTGTCTGCAATTGTTTCTTTTATGTGCGCGTAGTTGGGACGTGCGCAAACAACGTAGCGTCTACGATGCCTTATTTTCGCATCCACTGATAACATTGCAGTGGTTGTAAGAGAAATTGCAATATAACATACAACCTTATTCTCCTAGTTCGACAAAGTTTGTGCGGGTCACACTAAATGCAGCCACAGAAATAATGAAATTATTTTTTTCGTGATTCAAATTAAACTTGAACATTACTGAAATCCACCCCGCTTATGTGTTACGAGAGCAATCAAGCGAAGCAGAAGTATATTAACCACCTACATAGTCTCCGAAATTTGCGACGCCATGCTCTAGGGTTTCTCGATGCAAGCGTCCGCGACGGCTCACGTAATAAGTAGCATGGGAAAATATCCAATCGCTTCTTGCGTGAATGCACTTAAACCTGCAAAGTAAGGTTAAGTGTATATATATATATATATATATATATATATATATATATATATATATATATATATATATATATATATATGTAGTGGAAAGTAGCCGTAACCGATTCCAATGGCCTTAGAGATTTACGAACTCTTGGGTGCCCCGATGCGTGTGCCTCCGACCTCCTACGCCCTTTACACATGCGATGAGAAATAACATGCCTCCTATCAATACACCAAATGCCGCATCATTATTATGCATGTTTGCACACCTAGTTTGCATGCATCGCGCAGCGGCGTGAAAATACCTCGCGTTGTCGCGTAGTTTCATCGCACACGGAACCTGCGAAGAGAAGGGGATGGTGGTTGGACATCTTTTTATGCGAAGCATATTACGAGAGCTCAACCCAGCTCCTCAGGCGCGGCGGTGTCGCCTTCAATACCACGTGACACCGTGACGCCACGACGGAGGAGAAACAGGGCTCTAACTCGCGGCGTCGCTCGCGGCGTCGCGGCGGTATATGAGCAGCTGCGCTTGCCTCTGCTAGCCACTCACGAGGTGAGATGCCTCCTGGAGACAGAGCTGCTCGTTGGAATGAGAAGCGAAGGTTGCGGCGTGCTACAGAGACTGATTTTCTAGGGGGCTTTGGCTCAACTCTTGCAAGATGGGCCGGGTGGGAATCGAACCAGGGTCTCCGGAGTGTGAGACGGAGGCGCTACCACTGAGCCACGAGTACGATGCTTCAAAGCGGTACAAAAGCGCCTCTAGTGAATGTGGTGTTGCCTTAGAAACGAGCTGTTTCTAAGGCTCAGGAGTGCGTCGCTTGCTCAGGCGCACATTTCGTTGCCGCGCCGAACGCTGCGTTGCTCGACGCTCACCGCGTCCAATGCGGGGCGCGTAGCCGCTGCGCCGTAGCCCATTGTCTTCCACCCCTTGGCGGGTCGACGGGAACGCTGTCGCGTTCCACTCTTGAAGGCGAAGCAGAGTAACGCATGAGTTGTTTCTTCGTCTAGCCGAACCAAATATAACCAAGCAACAGCAGTTCACCAGGCTAAACAGTGGTTCAACAACTAAAATAAAGGTTAGTTTGCTTCGCATCCTGGGCTTAACCTTAGCTAAGACACAGCCATTTTTTTACTAAGCATATCCCTCATGTCACAAAGCCAATAATTACCGCTGCTCTACCGGCCACAGTGCAATACTAACCCTTATTCGCACAAATGACACAGCAGACACTAAAAAGGGTATTCGCGCTGGAGAGGGGCACTTAAATCGCTTGCCAAGGCATGTCAAGGTCAACGAAGCTTCTTATCTAAGAGTCAGTCAAGAAATTAGTGTGGCTGTTGCATATTACATGTGAAGGAGTGTATGTCGTTGGAGCAGCTTAGCAGGGGCATTCATTGATCCGGTACTGTAGAGCCTGGTACTTCTTTTTTTAAATCTTTCTTTACGCTAAAGAATAGAAGAATTTATAGGTCATGTATTCCACCAACGTGAATGTCAAAACATTCAACGGTACTTACCTCTTTGCCGGTACGTGTTTTAAGCGTTCGTTTCCTTAAAAAAAAAGAAACAAAAGCATGCATCCACCTCTTATTCTGCCTAGTAGCTACCACGCAGAGTAAGCTATGCATTTAGCTCTCAGTTGCTCAAGACATTTGACGCATGACACTGTCGCGCGTCGTAATGTGCCGGTGACGCCTTTTAAATAATTGCCACTGAACTTGAAAAGCGAAATGGCGTGCGCACTATGCTGCAGTCGAACTCTCGGCGTGCGCACGCTTCACAATGACCGGCGGGATCGGAGTCCCGAAGCAGCAAAATTACTGGGCCTTTCGCAGTCTTATTCGAAGCAGACTCTCGGTTCGTGCCAAAAGCTAGTTGAACTTGTTACGCTTCCTGCGCAACAGGCGCAACGGTGCGCGCCTATGTCAGCAATTTTTTTTTGCGTAGCATCCGAAAACCGCAGCTTCAAAGACAGTTTATCGTGGTTTTTAAAACACACAACAAACGACGTTAAAAAAAAAGAGAAACGCGTGGAGAAGCAACCATACGGAGCGGAGTAAGAGGGACGGTGCAGCACCCAGGTCACGCAACCAGCAGTGGCTTGCGGTGCCATGTGCGGAACGGCTGTCGCTTTCGTTGAATAACGGATGATGACGGCTCTGTGAGGATAACGCCTGCTCAGTTGGCGAGACCAGGGAAGGGGGGCTTACAGGTTGCTTTTCTTGCTAGATAGCTATAGTGAAACCCAACCTGAAAAAAAAAATGAACTTCTGTCAACGCAGTCGGCTTCAAGATCTTGTTCGTTACTTCGTTCCAGCGGCTGCAATCACGTCCGAATGGAAAGAGCCATCCACCATAACTGTAGTTTGACCAACTGCTGATCACTTTTTTAAGGATTACGTGAGTTGATTTCGTTTTATTTCTCGAGGGCAATAAGCAACAGAGATTCCGCCATTGATGTTCCTAATGATCCTAAGGTCTGCCACTATAGAAACAAGATCGCCGAGAAGATGCATCCGAAATAATCTAACCATTTATCTATATGCGGTCGTTAATAGAAGTTTAGGTACTTCGGTAGAGCCTATACTTAACGCTACGAACGCTAAAAATTGGCTCGACCAGTTCGACAGATGCTAAATTTAAAACGGACGTATTTACTGATAGGAAGGTTGGTAGCTGCAGATTACGGCGATCGTTTAAGACGCCCATATACTTCAGAATTTAGCCTGCAGTCTCTCGGTAAGGCGCGCCTCACAATTAAAGTGTAGCCTTTGGACAGTAAATTTGAGCCAATCAAGTATTTATACATTAGGCATTTACGGGGAATTAAGGGCTAAATAGGATAGTGCGGCATCGCGACAAGAAACACACCCAAGAGAAGGATATGCTTTTGTAGTCAGTGCAAAGTTTAAGCTCATTTGCATGAACGTGGAACTGCCGTGAATGTCAAATCCAATAGAAGGACGCTAAGAATCCCTCCGTGTCCCCTCATAGCCAAGCTGTTTAATTAACTGTTAACGACTTATGGCCACTTACACTAAGTCACTGTTTCGGTGATGCATGGGTTCCTGGTTCTCTTGCTACCGATCACACGTCGTTAAATGGCCCAAAAATACTGTGTGCGGGTAATATTGTTATATTTAAGAAGAAGTCGAGGCCTATCTCGGGAAGGGCAATCGGACTAAGTATAGATCAGTGTACTGAAGCTTATCAAATGGGAGGAGTCCTTTTACGTCCATAGAGGGTGTTTCAGCGAACAACTTCAATTTTTTTTATTGCCTGTGGGAGACAGCACAACTCTAGCCTATCACCTGGTCTACTCCAAGGGATGGACATTACTTGCACAAGAAATTGAAGTGCTGAAATACATAATCACCTACTTAACAAAAATTCGCTAAATATGTTTCGAACTAATTACGTTATGGCACGTTTTACAATTGACAAATTCTGGAGGGCGAGATTGCAAGGCATATCCACTTGAAAAGAATTGTGTGCAAGACACCATTTACGAGAAATGTACCTTAAAGGTTGCGGTAAGAATTCACTGTCGTTGCACTTACCTTCCTAACGAAACGTCGTTCTATGCATTGAAGCACAAAAGTAATTGGAACGTCAACGCATTTCTCTGCAATGTTCGGGTATTAATATCTAGAAACGGGTGTCATCCTGAGAATTCGTTCCAAGTTGATACTTTTTGCGAACTCTCCATCTAGCAGTTGTAAATTGCAATATAAGACTTAGCGAATTTTTGGTAATTAGTCAATTATGGATTTCAATTTTCGTGTACAAGTAATGTCCGTCTTTTCGAGTAAACCAGCTCATGGAAGAAGAACAGGTCAAGGCCTATTTTGGGAAGGGGAACCGCGCTAAGTGTGGATCACTATCTGCCACAGGCAATCCTAAAAAAAAATTAAGTTTACGCTGAAACACGCTGCATAAAACACTGATAGGACTGAACACTACCGTTATATCCCGCATCATCGCCCACTTTCATTTCCTCGCAAAGAAGCGATTTCCCTGAATACGCGGAGAGGCCGCCTATCCAAGTAAAACGCCCGCAGACGACGCTGTGCCACGGCTTCCCGTGCTCATTAGGGGCCGCATTTCATTCTTTACTTTTCTGGTGAGGCATACTTAGAAAAAACAAAAACTTCATTGGTTGAACATTTTGCAGGCATGCGTGCGTACATGCCGATGGGAAGCGTTTATGGCGCGCGTCGCTTATTGATCACGCTCGGCTTTTATTAATGTTGAGTTAGCGAGTTTTTTTCTCTCTCTCTTTGCACCGAAACATCGCATCTGCCTGCTTCTTGCCAACTGCTTTTTCTGGGAAGCAAGTGGAAGCGGGTCAGATGCGGGATGCTGTGGTGTACTTTAATTGCCACGAATTTTACCAAATACCTAGAACTTTTATTCGTCCTTGATTTTCTTGGAAATTGCAATATCATTTGGGTTAGCGGCGGTGATTTCCGAACACTACCAGCAAGAGGTAGCGAGTTAGCGGAAAGCATGTAGAAGCGTCTTTAAGTGGCGGATTCATATTTTTCTTCAATGTAGGCAGTTATATCTGTATAATCTGTGAGAGCCAAGGATACGACTATAAACACTGGTGAGGAAGAAACTGAGACGAGACTCCAAGTAAAATCTAGCCCCACTACAATGCATAGAGATTTCCGCAAAGCAGTGCCGCTTTGTTCTTTAACGCCAAGAATAAGGAGCAGAAATTAAGTTTACTAATTTCAAGACCGATTGGAGCCTGCGTAATCGGAATCAATGCTGAATACATGGTGTGAAGCACAGAAAGCCACTTGTACACGGAGGTCCTAAATTCGCAGATACACCAATAAAGCTCAAATAAGTTTAGGTAGCTCGGCTCAACGATGAATTAAAAAAGGCAGCGTAGAATAGGATATGTCACCTGTATAATTATCAAAGAGTACAAGACTTCTGCCACAAAAAAATATATAACAACCAACTTGAAAGGATGAGTTTCTAGGAATCGATTCGAGCACCACATCTGTATGGAAGCGACGTGATAATTATGAAGGAGCTCTGCACTCAGAAGACAGTAGTGTATAAAACGTGGATGCTGAATTTTTGCGTGGAATGACGGAGGTAAACCAGAGTTCGGGTCGACTATAACCGTAGAAAGGTTAACGTCAGTGCTACTGCAGTAGAAGTTCAAAATACGTTGAATGTTCTGAACGGCCAACCAATGAAAAGGGACGCTAGCTAGCAAGAAGGCATCGGTGGTTGACATTCCTGGCATTTGGATGCATAGATTGCTCTACATGTGTCACTACTGCTCTTACCAAGTAGGGAAACAATCCACTGAAATGCCGTAGTCCCAGAAGGCACGGGCTACTCGGAAAGCGTCAGCCTTCTCGGCCTCCGTCGAAAGATGCGACCGGCCTGCCTTCCGTCCGGGACTTGGGCTAGAACGGAAACATATGTATTGCGTAAGTTTGAACGGTGATCGGGAAAGAACGTGCAGTGGCGCGAACGGGAGAGAGTTCTTCGCCTTGGCTGTGACCTCTGAGAACAGACCACTCAGGAAAGAGGGCAGCGTTCGAGGCAGCAAGTACCGTACACAGCCATGTTGAAACGTTGCTCAATAATGGCAGCAGGTACGACGAGAAGGTTGCTGCATCATGGCGGCAACCCTGTACGATGAACACAGGCAAAAAAAAAAAAAACGTGCGTTGTGTTCCGTACAATCCGGCGGTGCCTCCTGGCCCTCTCAGCACACGCGAAATGTCGAGGGCCAGCTGGGTCATGCAGAAAGCCTCGACGAGGCGTTGCGCTATTGATAGGCCGCTAGAGAAAGCCGAATCTCGATGCCACTCTTAATACACGTTATACCCATCGTAGTCTCTCGCCCAGTCTCTCGCGTTGGAATACAGTGAGTCTGGACGTTCGGACATGATATTACGTGACATGATGTCACAGAGAAGGCCGAGTTCCTACTTCAGAGCTACGTAGCGTTGTGAAAGTGGAATCTTGTTTGGTTTTGAGCGTAACGGAGAGTGCGCTTTTCTCAAATGAAACGACAAGCCTACGCGTAACAACGTTGGAGTGCCATTCATGATCTTACGATATTCAACCAAAATTTTCTTGTTTGAACCTTAATTATGACGTAGTGTGCCGAGAGCGTGAGTTTAGTTTGAGTCATATTCTTTGCTAACTGAGAGGAGCCCATGCACTCACCCGCACTTAGACGCACGAACGCGACGGCACCCCTATAGACACGGGAGCAGAGAAAAGCCGCATGCGTGTGGCCGGCATGGAAGACGCACGCCTATGTTGCAAGTTCTGGCCACGCTGATTCAGCCGCTAAACATCGCCATAATAAAGAAGCCTGTATACAGGATTAACATTTATACAGTAGCAAAAAATAAAAAAGTGTGTGTGTGTGTGTGTGTATGTGAGAGAGAGAGAGAGAGAAAAGAAAACGGCAGCAGCATCTCGACCACCTGTGACGGTAGGTCTCGATGGTGTAAAGATGGCGCGAGCGGGATTGGAGGGCAGAACAGCGTACTAGGGAGTGAGCACGCCTGGCGCGTGCCGAAACATCCTGGTATCTTGGGCGCACGTGCGCCTCGCGTGGGGCACAGCTGGCAGATGGGAGATGCGGCTTGCCCGTTGAAGATGGCGCCGCCACACTACGCTCGCCGCTGCGGCAAGAGCGTTTCTCTCTCTCCTTTATTTTCGTGCGTCGCCTTCTCTCGGTCACGCACACATTTTGCGTACGCGCACGCTCAGCGTGCTCACGCACATCGTTGTTATTTTCTCGTCCGCCGTTAGATCGTCTTCTGTTCGGCGGAATTGATTAAACTTTATTCTCCTCTCTAGTATTCTTATTATGGGTGATTACTTGTCGATTTGGCACCTCGCCGTTGCTCTGGTCAATACATAACAGGAGAAAAACAACCTAAGCGACGTCTGTCTTTTAATTTTTTTGGGGTGTTTTATTCACTTATGATGAATTCGGGCTAGTTTTGTGAGTGCTAGAGCTAGAGCTACGCACGTAGACACAGACGCACGTACGCACATGACTTTGTAGGTATTTTATAGCATAGTGCTGTTAGCTAGAACACGCCAGTAAATTGAGGAAGTGTTCTAGCTCTCCGAAATTTTTCGCTTGTAAGAGCTACGACGATAACCATATGTACACCTGAATGCAGGCTCTAAATAACGATGCTCTTCGTTGTAAATGAAATATATATATATATTCCAAAATGATGGCTCTTGCTGAGTAATGTGCGCTCCTTGCAGCTGGCTACAGCTTATAGCGCTTCTAGCATTGTAGCACATAACGGGCCAGAAGATTGACTGGGATCGCTCGAGAGTTATCGGCCAAGAAAGAAACCTGAAATCGCGGATGTATCTGTAATCGCTGGAGATACAAAAAACACGTCACACGCTCAATCTAAATGAGGAAACCTTCCGCCCGTCATACACGCGCTGCTTACGTCACGTTCTGAAGTATACATAAGCTTCCATGGACCTTCCGTCATCTCATTGTGAACAAGGCTTCCGTAGGGAAGCCGAAACGTCTTCTATATTTAATCATGTTTTAGCATTTCTGTTGGCCGGTGTCCATCGTTTTATTGCTTCATAACGCAGCTCCATCAGCCAATTTCACCGACAAATGAATCTAGCCGGGCGCACGAAGAGTTGAATTCTAGTATGAGCGATACGCATGGAGAAGTGTAACTTCAGTAGTCAGTAGAAATAGTCGAAGGATTTCCCGCACAAAATACCAAACAACGTAGCAGTACCGGATACCAAATATAGCTGTTAACTTAGCAGAAATATTCACTGCATATAGAAAAATGTTACGTATTCTTTTAAAGCTTTTGGATCTTCTCCAGCAGGAGATTATGCTCACTGTAAGCAAAGAATACGCCCAAATTGAAGCGAATCGCTTTCCTCTCGCGTATTCATATCTGAAAGTAGAACTTACAACACTTATCGGGAGTGCAGGACTATTCGCCTACTGGCAGATAGTGCAAAGAAGAATTCAAGTTGCACTCTGTGCAAACGGAGCTTCAGCGAATGATGATAGACGTTCTTATTTCTTCTTTGACAGTACTACAGTTATTTTTCGGCGTGTTTCTTAGCGCGCGGTGAAATATCCACCCTGTTCATATTTGAGAGATAACCTGCCTTTCTGCCAAATAACTTAGCGGACTTTCTCAAGGAAAACCCGAGATATCTTGCCAGGTATGTCGGTATTATTCTTTGATTTGCACCAAAGTCAAACATGCTCAGAGGCACGTGCCTGCGCTTTTACTGATTTCAAGTGCTTCTAAACGCAACACTTCTGCACGTCTTCTCCACCATTGCGTGACGTGCATTACTGCGTCAAATATTGTGTAATTGTCCGTGAGCGAATATGGACGTGGATATTAGCGCACTGCAAAGAACCTGACAATAAATCCTAGAAAACACAACCAGCACGTATAGCAGCCACTAGGTAGAAACAGGCGCCTATATCGAGCTGGATGTGCTGACTAAAAATAACAAAAAGAAATAAACAACAACAACAACAAAAATCCTATGGGCCTAACTGCACATCACGCATTCGTTTATTTATTTATTTATTTATTTATTTGGGAAGCGAGAAGAGAGCATTAACTCCAAAGCGGGCGAAAATTATTTTTTGCACATCTCCAAGATGTTCACATTTGTTTTGCCACCACCGCCGCCGCTCTCGCCAAATCTATATATACATATACTGTGAGCACATTTATCCGTGTGGTGGCAGAAGTCACCACACCAGTTGTAGCAGTATAGGTTCATTTATTGATCCATAGGCCATCAACATAATTGATTCTACGGAGCAACTGCGTGCCGTTTTGTCTACGCTGATTTTAAAAAAAACAAATGGAAACATCAATAGTTTTAATCGATTTAAGGTATCCTGGAGATGCACAACGAGCAGTTGAAGAAGCGGATGCCCCGAAAGCGGCGGCGATGAGTTTGCCTGGCTCTGCAAACGCGAGAAGTTAGGACACGGCAACGCTTTGCTGTTGAACATTCTGCTGCTACTCAGTTTCTCGACAACCTTCATCCAAATCTCGTTCTTGTGGAAAGTGTCCTTGTAGGGGTTGGGAGTTTTATTGTACACCACTGAGTAGTTTTTCATCGCTTCAATTAATATCGCCGTTGACACGGTGGGCGATATTTACAATGTTTACATATCAGTTAAGCTTTCGGCGAAGCAGAACGATATTACGCTTTCGCCGAGATAAAGAAATTGGTACGCCACCAATCTTCCTCGCCAGCTTAGTTTTCCTGCCGCTTAGCCCTAATAGCGGTCGGATTACTTCGCGGTTTTTCCCGCTTCTGCCCGCTTCGAGTGTGAACGTAGCCTAAAATAATAGTTCGAAACATCTGCGAAGTCTGACTTACGGAAATTATGTAACTTCGTGCAGAAGAGGTAGATATTTTTTAACATAGGCCTCGCAGAATGGAAGTGACGAAGATTAGCGCAATATTTTAGAGAATCTGCTCTCATTTATTTCGAACGGCGTCGTCGTAAAGCATGTTGTCGCCAGTTCTGAACCGGACTTTACCAAGCATTGTCACATAATCTAGGAAAATTGTGTATCTGAACTGTGTCCGCACCAAAGAACCTTTTGCACTATGAGTGCACGAGGGGTTTCAGCAAAAGCAGATGCTTCATCAAAAGCGAAAGTAAGTTCACAGGCTTGATACCAGCAGTCGTCTCACGTTCTGTATATGAGCAAATAAGCGTTAAAACTTTACTTGATAATATCACTTTTTGGTTCAAAAGATGTGAAATGAAAATGAATCTTAGCAAAACAATGTCTATGACGATAATACGTAAAGAAATACCTCTGAATTTTAAATACACTCTAATGAGAACTGACATAAAGAAAATGAACACTGCTAAATACTTAGAACCAACGTTAACAGGCAAACTAAAATGGGGCGTACGTTTCGAAGTAGCATGTATAACAGCATTCAAACAACTTAGTTTCTTGCGTAGGAAGCTAAGCAGACCCCAATCCTGTTTTAAATGAACTGCCTACAAGACACTTGTAAGACCTCTCCTTGACTATGTTCACATTATGTGCTTCGCTCATGAAGAATACCTAATTTATCAGTAAAAATAGGCACAGAACTCGTATTAAGGTTTGAGTATTTTAAGTACTCCCGGTAGGTCAGTGTGACTGCAATGGGTATTCAAATAGGCATCCACACACTGTATGCACGCCGAAGCATAGCTTCCACAAAATTTTGTTTACTGATTGTAATACGGTTAAATTAGTATGAGCTGAAATGATTACCTAAAGCCTTGCATTCGTTATTCCAGTTAAAATAATCAAGAGAAATGCATTAGGCCATTCATTTCAAAATATATCCCTTATAAGCGTTCATTTTCCCGTCAGCTGTGGAGTTGCGGAATAGGCTGCAAAGCAGAACTCAGTTCTCTTTTAGCAGCGTCTTGATGTCCTGATTAAGGTAGCGTCAGTCAGCGTTCACTTTCGAGGCGCCTTCTCAAACTCCACAATTCGTTGGCAGCGACGATGCAGCGCAAGCACTCCGTGGTTGGCCGTCGCCACTTAACTAGATAGCTTATATGGAATGTTCAGCACGTACTTTGCATGGTTGGAATATCAGCGCAAAGTTTCGGCAGGCCTTTCCGGAGCTGTAATTAAAAAAGTCACTCATGCATGCATTCCCAAAGGATTAATAAAAAAGGACCTTCCTTAACATGTGCGCTCAAGAAGACGCGTGCGAACTAAACTTACATTGTATAGAAAAGGGGAATACGAAACCACAGCTGGTACGCAAAAGCAGGACTAGAAATTATTCAATTCAGTACGCTGTGCTCGGAGTTAAATTGTTCGTCACATGTCTGTATTGCAGGTGCAAGATGGGGGCGTGGCGTAGAATGCTGCTGCACGGCTGATTTCTTTCAGAAGAAAAGTCCAATTTGAACTTTCAGCACACGTTTTGGGAGCCTCACATGTATCGCTGCAACTTTATTGCGATTTTTTTTTCATGTGGCTTGAGAACCCTCCGAGCGAATGCAGAGTTCAGGCAGTGACCTCGCCGGCCTTCCAAGAAGAGCTGGCACCTAATTCAATTCATGCCCCTTTCAATCGTTTTATTCGTTAAAGGTATATTTTACTAAGTATGGACAGCTGGGCTAGTTGGTTGTGATTAGCATTATGAAACATCGTTCCAGGGCACAATTGAACACGGACGAGAAGAGGAAAGCCGGGACGAATGTGTCGCCTAGTAAACGAATCCCAGAAGAAGCCAGCCTGCAAAATAAAGCACGCCAAAGCCCTCGTTGAATGTGACGTCGGTGTTGTGTGTAGTATTCCCCTCGCCTGTGGGAAATGCTATATTGGCCAAACCGGGCGCTGTCTGAATGAACGCTTGCTAGAGCATCGCAGGAGTGGTACTTCACTTAGTGGCGCTGTCCATTTAGCCGACCACATTCGCCGTTGCTCACACAAGCCAGCATGCAAGGCGTTTTTCGAACGAACACGTGTGTTGCGCAAATATAGCAATCAGAAAAACCGGAAAATTTTTGAAGCATATTGTATCTCCAATGAAAACGATTACTGTGTCAGTGCTCCTTCTGTTGTACTCGGGAAAAAAGAACTTGATTATCTCAGGGCAAACGGGTGTGCCGAATAAGCTAGGTAGGGCGGGAGATGAGCAAGGTTGTACTGAGTGATGTAAAAAAGAGGAAAAAAAACACGGGCCTTCGTGTTATTTTATTCTTCCCGTCCGTGTTCAATTGTGCACTGGAACGATGTTTCATAATGGTATATTTCATCCGGCTCGGGTCATCCTTCGACATCTCTAAGCGTATGAAAAGTTGCACGCTTAAACCATCAATGAAGTGCTTTACGGGCACGCTTGATTACTTTCTAACTGCACTGCAGACGCCGACGGCTGCAGCTTTCGCGCCCATTTTCCTCTTATTTATTTCTGAGTGTGCGTGTTGCGAAAACCGGCGCTAATGCAGGGAGTGGGAATGCAAGAACAATTGCCATTAAGAAACACTTAAAATTAAGCGAGGCTTTTGTGATTGACGAACAGCAGAATTCTGCAAGCGTAAAAGATTGGCTCGCCGTCCCGACCCTGCGAAAGTGGATGGCCTGCGAAGCTGTTAGAAAACCACTCAAATGCCGTCGATGGGGATATGAAATGTTTTATAGTTCTGCCTAGTCTTAGCACGACATCTTTGTTGAGCATTAAGATTTTGCACTCTTCGACGCTCATCGTATTCACGCTGCTCTTCGGGAGTCTTAACTTTGCGTGATCTACCCATAGCGGTCTTGCAATGAACTGAATGAGTTGCTAGGCAGGTCTCCCTTTCATATATGAAATTTGGTGACGTCACTAACTGATTCGTATGCTGCTGTTGCGCCTTTCCCAGCCGAGCAGCTTATGCAGCCGTGATCTTTACCGGGAAACGCACGCGGAGAAAAGGAACGTGCCTCACATTGTTCGCAGGCTCCATCTTCCATCATGCGGTTTCGACAATGGTGCCTTTCTTTATTGAAATGAATGCTGAGCTGTGCGTTGTATGCCGATTCCAAAGGAGATGTGCACTTTGTTTCGGTTCTTTTTTTTTATTTGCTGACGGACACGAAAAATCCCGACCAGCTGGAGGCTAACAGCTTCGCCGTAAAATATCTTAGCAGAACGAGGCAAATCGTGATAATTTTTCCCGGTCGTTTTAACTGAATAAAAGCAAATACGCGTGAAAGAGCCGCTTAGGTTTTGTCGGGCTTCGTTTGATCGTCGGTCAAGAACGAGCGGAGCAGGAAAAACAAAAGGGGCTTGGATGTCAGTTCTGGCACGGAAAAGGCTGCATCGCTGAATATCCCTGATGTATTTATTCGCCAAGCCCTAGTGTTATTCTTAAACAATCCGAAAAAAATGTTTTTTTTTACAGCTTCGCAATTTATCTTTGGTGAAGTGGCAAACAGAAGTACGCAGAAAGGCAAGCTTTCTCGTTTGTCCACTCTGTGGTATAAACTTTTTTAAAAACAGGGTTGAAGTACCTCAGACAGGCTGGCCAACGTTTCGATAGGTGGACCTATCTTCGTCAAAGGCGGCCTCGTCATCCTCGGCGTGTTAGTTTTAAAGGGTTAGTGCAGTGACGTCACGTGCGGGTGTTCACTGTAATGCCTCTACGATAACACTTGATATAATCAAGGAGCTCTAGGTTTCCATGAAATCCCCCAGATCTCGGAAAGCAAACAGCACGAGCATATTTTATACGACTGCAAAGCATTTATTTGACTAAGGCTGTATTTACTAGTCTATTTCTTTCTTGCCCTATTTTTGTCTTGCATATCATCGAAGCTACACAAAGCTCTTCGGTAAATATTTGCTCCTCGCGAAGGAGCGTAGAGATACTTGGCTAACGACACAATGAATAACAAAACAGTCAGTGCCATATTTTCTCTATTCTTGTTTTTATTTTTATTTCTTGTTTTTTGTTTGTTTTGCTTGTTTTTGGTTTTCGCGACTAGGAAGACTTGTGGATTAGACAGTCACGGCGTTCCATTCGAACGTCGGTTATACAATTTTCGTGGTACATTAAGCAGTTTTTAATGTTAGTAAACTTTCGTTATTATTACTTCTACTTATTCCCTCTTTCTTAAGCCTTTACTTTTTTTTTTGCTCCCCCTTATAGCCGGTTACTTCTTCAGTCTTGTTCTTTCTTCTTTATTATAATTTGATTATAAATATAATTAACCACCGAGGGTCCCCGTAACAGTCTTCGACTTTGGGACTTTCGTCTGTCAAACAAAAATGTAACAGTTTCGTTGTTTGTAATGAATAAACTTGATTAAATACGAAATATGGGAGGTGTAGCTATAGAAAGTATTGGCTATGCCAAAATCATAACTATAGGAAAGAAATAGGATAGCGTATATATACAAAATACTTTCAAATGTCTATAACAAAATAGCGTAACCCCGACAGAACAAGCTCGTGGATCAACGAGAAAATTACGATAAAGAAATTGTAAGAATACAATGACAACGTAAGCAAAAACAGGTCATGGGAGCACAGCGGAAATGACAAGTGAATTTAAAACATTGTTTAAAATGAATTAATAAAGCCACCACCTACGAGAAAATACCGTAGAGCATTGACATCTGTCTGTTTGTTGGGGCAAGGCAATGGTACAGCAACTTTCTGAATAGAAAAAGGATCCTGCCAGAAAAGTTAAGACGACTGCGAAAAATCTCTCGCTGCTGGTCATGCTGTGGGAACTCAACGAGGCAGCGCTCAGCATGGTACGAGAGTGCTGGCACTGCGATGATATCGTTTTCAATATACGGTTCACCACAGTGGTTGAGTGTGATCGTTTGAGGAACAAACGAGAAAACTGTTCACGAGTTTCACTTTGCCACTGGCATATCGTATTGTCAAAGAGAAACGGTTTAATAGCCTATAGCGCATCGTGCGGAGCATTTATGCAGTCAGCCATCATGTCCTAGAGAAACAGTGGTTATCGCACTAAAAGAAACACCTCAATCACTATTGAAGTAAAAAAAAAAACCTTGTTGTCGAGATTTTTTTTCCAGGCAAAAGTTTCACTTCGATGCATAATGTAGGTGTCCATTCAAACAAAAATTTATTGTAGGTTTCAATTGAACTGTGGTGATAGTGGAGCGGCCCAGCTACAAATTATTTTCTCCCGTGCGAAATACGTTATAGCATAAACGAGAAAAGGAGGGTTTACCGAGGGGCCCGATTTTTTATTAGTCATATTATAAGAGGAAAACAAACGCTCACACCAAGGACAACACAGGGTAAATTAATTGTGCTTAATAAATTAAATAAAGAAACGATAAATTAATCGAAATTAAAGTGAACGGAAAAACAACTTACTGCAGGTGGAGAACGATCCCACAACCTTCGCATTTCGCCTGCGATGCTCTACCAATTGAGCTACCGCGGCGCCGTTTCCCCTTCCACTTTCTTGGGTATCTATGTTTCCTAGTAGAGCCCTGGGAGTGTTAGCCAGCCTTTAAGTCCAGTCTCACAATGCCATGTAAGCTTCTCTTTTTTTTACTTCATTTGAATATTTTATTGTAAGAGCTTTGCAAAGTATCGCTTTTGCTTCAAGCAGATTCTTAAGGGCAGTGCCACCACTCACAGACCTTGGCGGTGAATGTGAAACATCCTTTCTGCCGTAGGCGTCACGAGAACGTGATCTTTCTTGGGGGGAAGCTAACTGGTCAATAAACCTACACATGCTACCTGGAGGTATCAATGTTGCCGGATTCGATACCCTCGTTATGTAATAAACGAGAAGAAAGGGGGTTGACTGAGGGTCCCGATTTTTGCATTATAGCATGTTGTACACGTGACTCCCTGCACCGGAAAGCTTGAGGGGTACATGTTCACATTACAGGGACACGGCTACTTGGAGAGTTTATGATAATCAACGGAATGTGGTGATCTCAGCAAATTGTGAGCGTTAAGGGCCACAGCATGTCCCAGCATCACGCACTATAGCGGCGCTGAGACTGTTTCACGTTCGTCAGGCAGCGTTGGTCCCTTTGCTCACTGCAGAAATGTGCCCTTACAAAAGATTTTTCAAAAAATCTGGGGCTCCTCGTGCAACACGAGTGCAACACGTGTATAATTATATAACACGTTATATAATGGCTACACGGGTATGGAATTTGATTGTTTGAACGAGGCGCGTGGGCGCCATCACTCGAGAAAAAGAGGAGGAAGAACGCTTTCTGGCTCTCGAGCTGTAACGGTCACGAAACACAGATCAAGCAACTTTTTCAAGCAAACACAGATCAAGAACACGAGTGAGGTGTATGCGGAAGCACTGTACCACTCGGCTACCTACATGACACTCTCCCAAGACATGAGAATTCCCAGATGTTCACGGGGCGCTATTTGAAGGTATATGTTTTCTTATGCTCAAAGTAGGCTGCACTTTGCTCGGGAGCCTCGGCCGCGCGACGAGGGCTCGCCGCATTGACCACACGTGTGCGTTGGTCGGAGATGTCAGCGTCGGTCGGCATCGCACCGCTGCCTATGCTGCTGCAGCGCCTGCGTAGAATCCAATTTTCTTGGGGCGCGACGCCGCGTTCCCAGCAGCGTCGACGCAACGTTACACGCAGCGACGGCATGGCATTCGAACCAATCAGCACTGCTTCTACATCCTCTGCAACGCTCCAGCCCAACACCAGGAGGCGTTCCAACATCCTTTCTATTCCGGTCTTCATCACACAACGCACGCCCACCCTCGCTCTCCAAAAGGCCGAAGTGGGGAGACGTTTTTGCGACATATCGCATACACCATTTAGGAAGGATGACTAGCGCTTGTGTAGAATATTCCCGCATTGTCGATGAATAGCTTACAAGAACACCGAAAAAGTTGCTTGATCTGTGTTTCGTGACCGTTACAGCTCGAGAGCCAGAAAGCGTTCTTCCTCCTCTTTTTCTCGAGTGATGGCGCCCACGCGCCTCGTTCAAACAATCAAATTCCATACCCGTGTAGCCATTATATAACGTGTTATATAATTATAACAACTTATATAATTATAGGAACGTGTGTACTGAACAATTTCAGCGGGAACGCAAGAATATTCCTTTGCAGTGTGGTCAAACGTGGTGTTGTCAAGCTGAAGCCATCCCTCTTGAGAATTGACTACGTCGTGTGAGCAGTGGTGTAGTTAGTCTTCTGTCAATTACAGTAAAAGGACTCCACCTGCAAAGTGCATGTCGTATCCCGCGTGTAGCATGCTTCAGTTGAAGACTTCTTGATAAATGTTCGCAATCGCTTGTCACGGCTTACAGCATGATAAGTTCTGCAAAAGATTAAAGCCATTGTATGCAGTATGGCCAATGCATGGTATGTGGCCGGCTTGTAAGAGAAAGACGGGAGCTGTGGGTAACCACGGAGCATCAACTCTGGAGTGTGGTTGGTGTCGTCGATGATAGATAAAGGGGGTCGTCGTTCCGTATTGAAACGATTTGAAGTTTGTAGCTTCGCAGCCTGGTGGGGATGTCAAAATAGCCGGGGTTTTCCTAGCGTGATCTGCCAGTAATTGTTCCGCCTGAGCATCTCCCGCTATTAGCACGGGTGTTTCGCAGAACGTTCATCAAATGGTTGTCTCTGAGGAAGGCGACCACAGGCATAGAACACTCTTCCTGACTGCTACCGGACGACCAGGTTCGGAAGCACCGCGCTTTGAAATATCAAGATCAGTTTGCAAGCAGGCGCAATGAGTCATTTATGTTGGCTGGTCGTAAGCGTGTCAATATTTTATTTGGGTTGTATGCTTCAAACCGCCAACAGAATAATTACGCGGTTACTGAATTGACCTGTTTCTTTTTTCGTACAGTTGCAAGAAATGTGCTTGCTTGAAAAAAAGAAGAAAACCCAGTGGCGGACAGTTACTGTACTGTCTAAAACACTGGTGGGCGGCTGGATACAGAGTATCACAACCACCCACCAGCCTCCCAACCGATAAAGAATAGAACGTCGTGACCAAAGGTAAAACTAAGGAAACACTGTTTTACAATCGTACATACTGAGAAGGGCCCTTAGAGGTAGAATGGCTGAGCGGGTTATGAAGTGATGCGCGAGTCGAGAAAGAGGGAAACACAGCGGACGCCGATGCTGTCGAGGCGTATTGGCGCCTGCCAGGTGTCACCGCCGCCGTTCCGCCTTATGGCTGCAGCTTTGACTTCAGATTTAGCGGGCACGGCCCCGACTGGATCCATGGTTGTAGCCTTCCCCTTCCTGTTCGTCGGCATCATTCGTTACTCCGAGTGACCACTGACTCACGCCCTTTTATTCGCAAATTGGAGGCACAGTGAAGCGTCATAGCTGAGCTGTAATTGGGCGGCGCGCCCTATATTCACGGGATAAGTAAAAAATACATCGCGTCCACACTTATGTGCAGCGGCAATAATGAGAATGGCTTAATAACGAATGGCTCTCGAGGGATGCACTGTCTTGAACAATACGAGCAGAGCGCTACTGAGTGTAGGCAGCTTCCGACTCACCTATTTCGCACTTCTGGACTGACTTAAGAGCGTAAACCTTATTTTCAAATCAATAAGATTTGAGTCCGGCGTGTGTTAGTGGGTCTGGGCACCCGCTGCGGACGCGTTTCCGAGTCCTTGTCTCGAAGCGGCTTCCTGGGATTGATTTAAATGTTTAAAAATTTACTAGCGTGTTCGGGATTCGAAATTTCATCATCCATATTTGGAGCTCACATCCTTTGGGCTTTGGCAGCCGCTGTAGCTTATTCCAAAACGAAAACTTCAGATCTTCGCCATTTATGGCTGATCTCAGGTGGTGTTTCGTGCTTTTGACAGCAGGTACTTTGATTTAATCACGAACTTGTTCACAAAAAAAAAGAAAACGAGACACAAAGAAACAGAAGCTAGCCATTCAATTTCCGCGAGCAAGGATTTCAAGATGAGAGCAAAAGAGCAAATAGCAGCTCAGTGCAGCGGTGAAAGAAGAAGATAAAAACAAAAGCTGCGACGGAAAAAAACATTTTTCGTTATTTTACTTTAACTCCTATCGATCGTTTACTCGGGTATCCTCTGTATGCGCGTGGGAGTGTTACCTTCTTGTTATTCTCCAGACCTTTTCTTTCCCCCTTTCTTTAATTTCCTCGTGCTAGGCAGCTGGACTGGGTTCCACCTAATAAAATTCCGTACCTTTATCTATTAAGGTACTTCCGTATCTTTATCTTTATTTTCCGTAACTATTATCTATATATAAAGCTTCCGTATCTTACTCACTCACCCACCCACACAAACACACACACATACACACACACACGCACACGCACACGCACACACGTGTGTGTGCGTTCTCTGTAGCGTATGTCTGTGCGATTCTTTCGGAACATCAGTGGCACAACCCAGTGATCTGAATATCATGATAGCGAGGCTGAGTTTTGTTGATTCAACCACAACAAATATGTCCCCAACTCTCGCATGGGTTGAACAGCTCGAAGCCTTCCGCAAATACCGATGTGTGGGAGAGATGTGCTCTTGCTGGGTTCATCAAACACCCCAGAAGGGACCCACAGAAATGTCGGCGAGGCAGCCTCGTCGCGCCCTGCAACGGGTTGAGGGAGGTAACCCTAAAGAGAAAAATAAAATGAACGATGCAGAAAAAAAAAGATAGCGGTGTAAACAACTTACGCAATTATCCTTTCTTTTTCAATTTTCCTACTGTGTGTACTTTTCATCTCATCCGGTGCGGCCAATCTCATTCAAGGGTATGAGCCACGATTCCAGGCCACAACAAAAAGTAATCAGCGCTGCCTCGTGTCGCCATTCTGTACAACTCGGCTTTTCTCATCCTTCTAGGCAGAAGTCAAATGAACGACTCAGTTGGCCGATCTCAATGGCGGTGAGTCGGCGGTTCAAGCTCGCATTTCCCGGCCAAGGGTTGAGTAGTGCTCTGGGCTACATGGTCTCGTAACGACATGTGGAGCGACAGAGGCAGTGGGTCCAGCCAACGGATGGGACAGAAACCCGCCCAGCGAAATACGTTGAACCGCAGAATTCTAGGCGGCAACGTCTCGTCAGACTAGCGATGACGCCGTTATTAGAAACTTTTAAAATAGGGTACCCAAGCCATACTCAAGCGTTAAGAGACGCGTTGCAAGCTCCGTTGGGAGCACTTCACGCTCTTTTGTGCTTGTTAGCAGATAAGGATTTCAGATCTATGCGCATGGCGTGGAGCAGGCTTCGACTGATGTCGTGTGTGCGAAGTGGAGGCTAGACACAGTTTCATGCCACCATACTTTCTCTAGCTATCACGTGCTTGACTTTGGAATGTATTATGTGTGTAAGCGGGCTTCATACAAAGCTCCATGGAAGGCTGCTTTCAGTTGTTGTTGATCGCGATCTTTAACATCGGTGTATTCCGCCGGAAAAAGAAAAAAAAAGAAAATGTCCAGTTTTTATGCACTTTGTCCCGTACAAGCGACACATTGCAATTTACAGCACTGTCGACAAGACAGCGGTGAAGTAGAGAACATACTAGACAGTAAACATACAGACAGAACATACTAGACAGACAGTTCTTCTATGGCCGAAAACAGACGCCAGTTTTGCAGCTTGAGGCACCGCACTTCGGTCTATGCTCTGTCCACATAGGAGAACTCAACGAGTGATGTAAGATACGCACTTTAAGGTACGAAGGTGGCGGCTTGCAGCTTGGCGATCTTAAAGGAGGGCGCTGCCTTGTGAAACATGGCCCATAATGCATACGAAAAAAAAAAACTGTGAATGCAAGCACCTGCATTGAATATGAAGACGAAATTCTTTTTATATTTGTTGCCGTATGTTCAGGGAATTCATCGGTTAGGTTGTTATTATATGAAATCTGCTATAATCATCGTTATTTTCAAAATATTTGTTTACAAAAAATTGCTTGTTTATCTTTTTTTCAAAGTTGAGATTATAGCTCTGTGTACTTTTCTTTTTTTTTTCTTGCCATTAATTTATTTTTACGCTTTTTTTCTCTCGTAACTCTGTGGCAGAAGTTGCGAACTTCGGAGCGTAGTTTTATTTCATTTTTTTAGAGCTACTATGGTACAGCATCATATTTAGCGGGGAACTCCGCACTACCTCTATGCTCGAAACTAACTGAATTGTGAGCGCACGCGACAAGTACACGTCAGATGTTTCAGGAGCTGAAGGGGACTAGTAATTTGGAGACAGCTAGAAAGTACAAGGAGGTCGGCGCCCGGTAATACGGTGTTTGCGCGGCTTACCACCGTTGCAATGGCGGTCGACGTCTCCTCGGTGGATTACCGCTGCTTTCGCCTGTACCAGCTGATGGGCCGCCATCAGAAAGAGCGTTCTCGTGTTGTGAGGAAGAGAACCGCAGAGGTGAACAAAACGGGACTAACTGCAGTGGCAGTACTAAAGCACTTTAGAGCCTGCTAAGCTAAAGCGACTCATCAGTGCCTGCGTTGAAAAAAAGGAAAAAAATGTAATTAAAGTTGCTTTCGAACTTGCTCGCTTCAGCTTTCTTCAGATATACAGGGTGATAATTCTTAAGTTTTAGAGAATTTTTGAAAATTGCCTGTTGCAGATAACGTAATTCTTCTGCTTGCACTGAAATATCGAAGAGGCGGACATTACTAGCACGACAAATTGAAACAGATATTCAACTGATTAACACAAACTCACTAATTAAATTCTTAATTAATTACTTTATGGCACATATTGCAATTCACGAATTGTAGCCGGTGAGCCTGCAAGGCGTAACCACTTGAAATTAACTTCCAGGACGACACCAGTTTCGAGACATTATTTCCCAAAGTGTGGAACGAAATACATGGGCGTTCCAGTTACTTACGTGCTTCAATGCATAAAAGAGCATTTTCTTAAAAAAGTAGGTGGAACAACAGTGCACCTTTACAGCGTCTTTGATGGCGGATATCTCCAAACTGGAGTCATTCTGGAAATTAATTCTAAGAGGGTATGCCTTGCAAACTTACCGGCTACAATTCCTAAATTGCAACCTGTGCCATAAAGTAATTAATAAGAACATAATTAGTAAATGTTTGTTACTTAGTTTATTATGCGTTTTGCTTTATTGTGCAAGTAATGTCCGCCTCTTTGAATAATCCAGTTCAAGGACTATAGAATTATGTTATCTGCAAAGGCATTTTTTTTAATTTCGTAAAACTTAGAAATGATCACCCTGTATATGCACGTGTTCCGGATGCTGTTGCTGTCCTGACGTCGCTTTACTAAGTCTATTTATGTGATACTCCTTTCTATAGCATTTGAGTACTTCGACACACAAGCATTATTTTATTTCAGTCTAATAATTATTCGCGCAAGTTTTCCCGCACTCCACGAGGTACAGCTAGAGACGTCCTGCGCGAGCAATTACTGCGACAACCTTGACGTCGCTTCATAAGGGGATGCACTTAAGAACCTTTTAGAGCCACCTATAGCATCGCAGTGTCCTCGTTGTCGTGCGACGAATCGCGACAACTGAAAACTCTCTCTATTACAGTACATAGACTGTAAGCCATGTTTGTTGTTGCAAGTTGACATGAGGATCACACGCTGTAAAAGCTAAGACCTTTAACTGATGACAAGGCTTTCTATTAACCTTTAGACGTTATAGCCTGCATCCATGCCTCACTGTGTCGACAATAGCTGCGGTACCACATAACTAGAAAAGCATGGGCCGTTGCCTGGAGCAACGCTATCGGCAATGATTACGTAAGGGTAGTAGCATTCGTCAGCATTCACCCTATTTTCCCTAGTCCCTTACTACGGCGTGCCTCATAATGAAATCATGGTTTTGGCACGTAAACCACAGAATTCATTCATTCATTCATTCTGTTCACTGCTGTAGTGACGGAGTCTCGCGGTTACAGTGTAGTTTGATGAAGGGTTAGATGGCATGGTGTTTCGTTATCATTATTCTCTGGTCACCATTCGTACCATTTTCCATACATAAAATTTTCAAGTTTCCGCGCAGGACTGAGGACACTGTTAGCAACTAATGCTAGAAATAGTTATGCTAGAAAATAATGCTAGAAAACAGATGCCCGATCGCAACGACAGTAATGAATCAAAGGAACAACACATCGCCAGATGCACGTAGTGCTAGTTGAAAGGCTGAAGTGCAATACTACAGCGCAACACATCCTTCTTAAGGCATCCAGGCATAGGGAGATGGGCCAAATAATAAACTGCTTTGTGTAAATTGCGCACATCAAAATTTTGCGCTGCTTAGGCCAGACATGCTTATCAAACGAGAAGCAGAAGGAGCGTGACGGTTTCTCTCCGAGTGTTACGTAAGCTTAAATCAGCTCATTCGCGCGGGAGAGAATTACAGGCTGCTTGTTGCAAAGGGTGACAGAAAAAAAAGAGAGAAAAAGGACTAGAGGGGGAGTTAGATGAAACGTCTGAAGAAGATGGGTCAGAAGAAGGTGAAGATTATCGTAATGCTTCCAGGGATGATGGGGGGAGCCAAGATGAGCGATAGCGACGAGTAATAAAAACAGAAGACACGGCGGAAAAAAAAAAAACACGCTGTACGAGGTGCGGGAGGGAGGGAGTGTGTACGCCATTCTGGACGACAGGGGTCAGGATTTGGCTTGCGGAAAAAAAAAAAGGTGGGGGGAGGGGGGACCGGCCGGTTTAAAACGAACCCCTCACCTGGCAGGTACGCGGCAGACGTGAAGCGGCGGCAGATGGGTGACAGGGTCACTGGAGCGTAGGCGACAGCAGGGGATGGGGGGAGTGCGAACAGAAGCCGGTAGGCACCAGTGTAATAAAAAAAAGAAAGGCAGAGGAGGTGGGAGCAGGGTTGAACTGGGAGAGTGCCGAAGGCGAATAAATGTGAAACAAAGAAAAGCAGCGGCCAGGCGAGTCTAAACAGAACGGTGAGGAGGGCGTTGTCCGGTGTGGCTCGTGGCGCATCTCGCTCTACTCTGCGGCGGCGGCGGCGGCTTGCTTCCATCGCGTGGCGTCGTACGCGTGCCGACCGGCCGGTACCGCGGGAGCGTCCCATTCATTACGCGGCCGATGCAAGCACGCCGTCGTCGCGCTTCATTGGCCCGCCGGAGCCGTTCGCGGTGTTCACTTCTGACTCCTGCTGGTCGCCACTGTACATTTGTGCGCCTTTGGGCAGGTCAAAGGGCACTACTCACTCCTGGCTGCTGCCGTGTACCGCTATGTGGACGCGGTACGTGTGGCGCCAGCGTGTGGGGCTATACACTTCCGGTGTGCTTGCATTGTGGCGCGGGCGCGCTTGTTGGCTCGTGCGTGCGCTTTGGAAGGGAGAGAGAGAGGCAGTCGGAACTCCGTTCTTGTGCAGCTTCTCCGGGGCAGTGTTGACGTACCATTGCGTTGAGATGTGCTACGAGGCTCCGTTACACCATGTTGGCGGCAGCCGAACGCGCTGAGCAGCGCGCGCTTTATTGATGTATTTTTCGTTTTTTTCCCCATTTTTAATTGGGTTAGAAGTTACGGTCTGGAAAGGTGGTAAATACCGATTTGTTTTATGGTTTTGGCAAGCCCGCCGTGGTTGTTCAGTGGCTACGGTGTTGGGCTGCTCACGAGGCCGCGGGATCGAATCCCGGCCACGGCGGCCGCGTTTCGATGGGGGCGAAATGGAAAAACACCCATGTGCTTAGATTTAGGCGCACGTTAAAGATCCCCAGGTGGTCGAAATTTCCAGAGTCCTCCACTACGGCGTGCCTCATAATCAGAAAGTGGTTTTGGCACCTAAAAACCAATAATTTTTTTATGGCTTTGGCAACCTGTAATTTTGTGATATCACACCCACTGTAAGATTTTGACCTTTCATGCAGGGCTATGGGGCTGAATTCACGAAGCGTTGCGTGCTCTTTGCCATTGGACGACCGCTTCCCATAATGCTCGACATATTATCGGCTAGATGCTACAGATAATATCAGCGAAGGCGACCGGCCAACGGCAAAGAACACTTGTGAATAAAAAGCTTTGTGAATTCAGCCTCTTATTTCCCCAAGTAGGCTCGTACTCAAACTTTCTAAAATATTTGAAGTCAATATTGTAGTCATATTTTTATGGTGAATATTCTGTTTTGATCTTCAATGCTCAGCGAGTCCACAGAATTACAGTGGCAAGTGATGACGGTACCACCGCAAAGCTGACTAATTTTAGCAGGTGTCTTCACCATGGGAGTGCTTAACTTCGTAAATCCCATCTTCAAACAGACTATGCTTTCTTATTGAGACGTTTTACTCTCCCCTCGTATTAGCAACCACTGCGCAAGTTTGACGCTTGTTGCAAACTTTTTTCGCGCAAACTTACCCCCAGTGGTGTCAACCTTTTTGTCGCGCTTCTGAACAGCAGCTAGGCGTCACTGCCCCTTCATATCATAAGTCACGTCGGCTCGATATCTTCCACTTTAAGATTCTTTTCTTCTTTTTTGTTGAGCACTTGTTCAGGGTCCTGTTGACAGGGAATATCTTGAACCATATATTCGTTCGAAAAACTTTGGAGAATGGTCGAAAACTGATTGCGTTAAAACTGGCGTTTAAAATGCGGCCCGTGACACGAGTGACTAAACAGCCGATTCCACAAGGACACGGTGAACGAATGTCTATTTGAGTGAAATGCAAGAACGCTAATGTACCGCGCTTAGGCTGCAGGTAAAGGACCCCAGGGCGTCGAAATAAATGGACGGCTCCTGCCCCCCCTCCTCTCTTCTACCCTCACTACGGCGTCTCTCATATAGCCCATGAATCAATATGAAACGTAAAATAGCTGAATTTAATGTATATATCGCGATTATTGCGCGGCCGACACCTCCTCACACAATTACATCACAGGAATGCAAACCAACATAAAAACATTAAAAAACCCTGGATATCAAATGAATTTAAAAGCAGTACAATATTTTTATGAGCAGCATAAAGGATTTCTCTTGTTAACCCATGAGCTTGCCAGCCAACGCTCAAGGATTAACGCAACAAATGTCACCACAGTTTGCATTTCCACGTGTGTATGCGTGTGACCTTTCTGATCCCTCTGCCAGCCCTCAAATACATCTGGTCACCGAAAGCAAAGTCAGAAGGGCTCGTAAGGGATTCTATTTCAAAGTATACATGAGAAGCATAAATACACTCGCCTTCTCACAACTTATCGGGCTATCTTCATCCCGCTCCATGGGATCTATAGAAAACCTTAGCAGACAGTCAGCTGGAGGATGGTAACTTCACTGATATCGGTTCTCTAAATCTTTATATAGTTCAGTTATGCTAGAAACCTACACATCTTGGGGAATTATTGATTTCGGCAAACATAGAATGACAGAGAAAGGGAAGAATACTGTTGCCGGAAAAGTACAGCTGGCCAAATGTTTAGTTAACTCACGCGAACGCCACTTTGTCTGCTTTCTAGGGCGTTACGATGGAGCGAGCTTGCGAAACCATCCAGGTTAAACTCATGCTCACAAAGCCCGTGTAGATATGATATTCATCTGATAAGGTTGTTCCAGGCCTTAAGCGCTGGCTTACAAAACGTCGGTGCTCGTGCGAGCCAGCTAAAAATTTGGCCGGCTGTACATGACAGAAACAGCCGTTAGGATTACATGTATTTAGCATCGAAAGCACTATTCATTTTTTTTCCTCGCAGCCTCTGTGCAAATCAATAGATTTGCACAGAGGCACATCAGTAGCCTGGCGGTGTGGGCCAAGCGGACGCTTGGCCCACACATTGGGTCGACACACACATTGGGTCGACATAGAGGCTTTTTTTCTGTAGGCTCTCAAGAAGCCCATTTAGCTATCCGCGGTGCGATAAAATGAGTGTTACTTGCCCCGTTGCACGAGCAACAATTAAGCCGTCTCACATGCCTTCGCTGTGGCTATAGCGAGACATACAGTTCATATCCAATACAGTATACTGATGCATCGGAGGTGTTGTGTGGTGCAATTAAAAGCAACATGACACTAAACATGGATAGCTACGTGAATTACGTCACTGTTCTTTACAAGACAGTGATTCACAGAGAGATGCGGACTTGAAGTGGCCGAAAGTGCTTAAATATTGGATGTCACTTGGAAGCCAATGTTTCGATGTGGGGGTTTTGTATTCGTCAGGACCACGAGGAATACAAAACCCCTCTTAGAAACATTGGCTCCAGAGTGATAACCCTTGTTCGACCACTGTTGAACACTTGACCATTCTTTGAGACTTGGCCTTCTGGATGGTGTTAGAGTGCTTCAGATGCGAGGGCGCCAGCATCGTCGCTTTGCACAATGCCAATGCTAGAGAGAATCCGCGTAAAGTTCAATATTTGTTCTTACGTTATTTCCTGAGTTTCAGTGACTTTCGTAGGAACTCGCTGTGTTAAAGATCACGACGTATTTGTAGCACAAGCTTTGAGTTCATAAGAAGCGCTAAGTATCAGGCAGAGAAAGTGATTATTTTTCTGAAAGCAGCAGTTAAAAGAACACGCTGTAAAACTGTCGACGAGGCGGGATGGTGCAGCTGACAGGATAAGACGCTACCGCGAGCTGCGAAGCAGTCTGCGTCCATTTTCCATTGTAACAGACCCTTGGGCGTCAAGATATGATAGAGTATCCTATAACGATAATTTGCTCCTACGGGCGGAATACAACTCCTTTAACAGACGTGTAGCTCATCTAAGCTGTAGTGAATGTTATCAAACATCCATGCATGGCGGTTCCTAAGGAGGGTAAGCGCAATGTGTGAAGCGCATTCAGCACTTCAGGAACATGTGAACGCGACCTGCTACAGTTCCGCCAAAGAAGGGTCTTGACTCAGGATGAAGGCTCCCTTAATCGACATGAATTGAAAAATTTTCAATAAGATTAATACGCAGGGGATGGGGATCTGCTTCGTCCCACACCCTGTAATTAGTTGTTATGTGACCAAGTGCACAGCAAAAGCGAAGCTCTTTATTATGCGTACAGCTTTTATGCGCTCACCTCTCCGGAAGAATTCGTAATCAGAGTCGATCGACTTGGTGTACCGCTACGCAGAAACATTGATGTCGTATTGCTGCATCTATGGGAACACTCATATTGAACTGCTGTTCACTGTTTTGAGCAGCAAGTGGGCCAGTTTGCCTTACGTTCCACCTTCTTCTGGGATGCCGAGAGCGCTAGTGCGAACACCCTTGCGCGAGGCACATTCTGGGCTTACGGCAAGCCCAGAAAAAGGCTGTCCAGGTGCCCTTGAACTCGTAGAAAACAAGGTCACCTGATTGGTATGACGTGGTACGTACACTGTCCCCTTATTATCTGCCTTTCACCTCCATTAATCTCTTTACCATATCATCCAGCTGACAAAGATTATCGCACCATCCTTGACGCCGTGAGCACACACACACGCAAAAACAACGATAAGAACAAAAAAAATATCTGTTTATGCAGTACCGCTCTGTGAATGCACGTGACATTGTTTGCTACCACAACGGCGAGAGCGCGAGTGCCAAGTGCATAGAGAGATTTCCCTTCCATTGCGGATTTCCTAAACTCGCACGTGTGTAGGACGAATAGGACGAATCAGCTTCCTACCTCCATCGGTTGAACACTTCAAGTGAGTGAATGATTTTTCAAAAGGGAAAAATGGGCGACTTGGTATATAGAATCATGGCTAAATTGAAAGCGCGAACTACTGGAACACAAGCTAAGGCACATGAAAAGACAGGACACGGCGCTGCTTGCAACTGAAAGTTTATTCAGAAGGTTAGAGACTATAAATCCGACATGTCCTACGTCATCAAACGTCATCAGACAACATAAACTGACGACGTCCCCTGCCTGTCGCATAGGTTGAAAAAGTTAGCGTCTCGCTATGGCGTGAATGTCATTTTCTGTGCGAAGAATTAGCTCGCCACCATTTGTTCAGCTGTGCGCAGGCATAGTAAAAGATCGAGCAGCTGAACTACTGATGTTAGCAATCAGCCTGGTTGCAATGTTAATCATGCAAGCAATTTCGTTTCATGCTCAGCTTCAGTGGTGTATTCTGTGCTTTTATCGTGTGGAAAACATATGTGGGCCAAACTGGCCGCTGTCTTAACACTAGGCTGAAGCGGCATTCGAATTACACAAAAGGGATTGTGCACACAGATATTGCAATGCTCGTAGAGACTGAAATTCACAAGGTAAATGCACACCCAAATTTGAAAATACAGTAGACCTTTATAAGCACAAATATCGAACAAGAAAAGTTGTAGAGAACCACGAGATGAAGAAAAAGGGGGCAGGGTGTGTCAGTCATGCTCTACAGCGCTTCATGACACTGAAATGTCTTTTCTAGATACAACCTAACACGTGGAATTTTTTTGGTCCTGCCAACAGCGATTAATAGTCATCTTTTCGTTTTTTGTTTATTTTCGCTGTTGCGTTGTTTGATGACGTTTGATGACGTAGGACCTGTCGGGTTTATAATCTCTCTAACCTTCCGAATAAACTTTCATTTGCAAGTAGCGCCGTGTATCCTGTCTTTTATTGTGCCTTAGCTGTCGTCCCAGCAGTTCGCGCTCTGAATTTAGGAACGATTTTTGAAGAAAAAGAAAAACAGTTTAGGAATTATCTCCCGAAATGTGCACCACGTCCACCCAACTGAAGATGAGAAAAGAAAGAGAGAGAGAGTGGAAAGGAATCACCACACCGCACACGTAGAGAGGGGGACTAGTAAAGAGGAGAGTCGAGCACGATACAGTGCTTCCAACTTTAAGTCAGAAAACTCACAAGTAGATGTTTTAATACCGCTAAAATTTAGGCGCTCCCATGAACGCTAAAAAACCTTCTCACTTCAGTGATCGACCGGACGTTCAGTAAGCTACCTGATATTCGGAGCAATAAGACTCAGAAAGTTTAAAAATCGCCTGTGGCATATAGCACATGTACACTCATTTAGCTGAATTACCCAGAGGGGGGTCGTTAGACATTATTTGCTCAAAAAAATAAAAATGCACAACTGGCAAATTAACACTTGACAATATTTCACTAGCCAATTTTTCCCTCTATTAATTGAATCCAGTGATCGTTCAAGGCACATCCACTTGAAACGAACTTCGAAACAAGCGCCTTCCAAATAGCGGTAAAAATGCACCGTTCTTGTAGTCACTCCTTTACGAAAAACCTATGTATGCATGAATGCACAGCAGTACCTGTAACACCAATATATTTCGTCACTCATTTTGGAAACGCATAATTCAAAGCTGGTGTCATCCTCATAATTAGTTCTAAGTGTCATATGCCTTGCGATCTCACTGGCTAGAATTGATAAATTGCAACACACGCCCTAAAGGAATTAGTTTAAATGTTAACAATATTTTCGTAGTTAGTTAATTTTTCATTTTTATTTCCCGTGCAAGTAACGCCCTCCAGTTAGCGTATTCTAGCTCAAGAAGTAGGATTCGAATACATGCCAAGGGCAATTTAAAAAGATTACGTTAATGCTAAAAAAGCACCATATACGTACATTCACATGTACAACATATTGTTGTGCCTTTAATTACATATACAACTAAAAAGATGGAGCAGGAACCAAAACTAGCTTTCTCTTCGTACAGAAAGCATTAAATATTAAACGCAGTAAATGTCATTAAACAACGGTGCATGGTGCGAATGAACGAGAAAATGGACATATTTAGCACGCGAGTACAGAAAATGGAAATGTATCTAAACAACACGGTAGTACCGGCAATGGAGAGGATTACTTCACAACACATCTTCGGTGCGCAAGGCCCACCTGGCGATGGTTTCACTGCAAGTGAAGGGGGCTACCACTCTCAACATGGCAGTGGCAAATAAGACACGAAATCTCCGCGTCTGGCAATAGAACTGCAGGGGGATCGCCTCAAAAAAGGCGTTCCTCCTGCAGATGGTCAAATCAGAAACCTGCTTCTAAGTTTATTACGTTACGTTATTTTGTTACAAGAAACACTCACAACCGAACTGTCCCTTATGGGCTATAAGGCCGAAGCCCACAGAAACGAGCAAGGCAGAGGCGTCGCTTTACTGATTGGAAAGAAGATCCCGTGCATTCGGCATGACATTCGCCACGCAGCCTGCTATCTAGAACACCTCACGATCGAGATCATACATAACGACCACGTAGGGAACAAGCAAACCATCTTCCTCGCAAATCTGTACAGACGCCGTGAGGCTACGAGGCAAGAATTCAGAGGTATTCTGGGCAAGATTGCGCACATCGCCAAAGATAGTCCGCTGACTGTAGGGGGAGATTTTAACGCCCCACACCAGGCACGGGGCTACGCGTATCCGTCTAGCAAGATGGTCTTCACACGACAGCCTCCGATCTCGACTTCACGCTGATCACAGACCCGAAAACCCCAACTAGATGTGGCACTTCCACATGTCGAAACACCAAACCGGACCATATACTTTCGTCCGGGGCCTAGAGAAATGTGCCTGTCACAACTCGGGCATAGACAGAGAAAACAAGGGTAGGAAAGGCAGGGAGGTAAACCAGAACAGCATCCGGTTTGCTACCCTACACTGGGGGTGGGGGAAAGGGGAATAGAAAGAGGATGAAAGGGAGAGAGTAACCACTGAGTACGTGTAGGAGGGCATAGACCTTGGCAGTGACCACTATATTCTCCGAATTGATGCAGAGATACCGGGAAAGAAGCAAAAGGAGCACAAACTAATCGATTGGGACAAATTTCGTGCAATACGGACGCAACTATTTAACTCATAAGGAGCAAACACAAAGCACACGATAACGAGCTGGACCGAGCAGCTCAAGGCAGACATCGTAGCCTAGGAACGCACGATTACCACGGACGTTAAGGTAGAGTGAATGGACAGTCGGCTAGCGAATCTTCTCGAAGGCAAACATTCCCTTCTAGCCAGGTGGAAGGGTCAACGTTTTAACGGAAGACTACGAAGGAAACTTGCCGAACTCAACAAGACCACTGAAGAATACTGCGTGGTTCTCTTCCGACAACAATGGGACGAAATCTGTAACTCCATGAATGGGCAAATACGCAGAGGGAGTGGGTGGGGGTTCATAAAACACTTCCTCGACGAAAATGGAACGAAGTTCAAAACTATGCGACGGATCAAGCTAAGCAAGTTAGTACACCGCGCGAAGCAAACCAGTACTGTCGAAGCACTTGTAGATGACCTTGCCAAACGGTACTTACCGCTTAAATCGGGGCAAGCCAGTACCTTACAAAGAAAAACTATGACGGTGCCCGAAACTCAGAGATAGATATGGACTTCACAGAAACCGAAGTACGTTTCGCAATTCACGAACTCAACACTAACTCTGCAGCAAGCCCCGATGGTGTCACAAGTCGGGCTCTCCGAAATTTAAAGGACAACTCGGTCACGTTCCTAACGCAACAGATCAACGAAGCCTGGAAATCCGGCCATCTACCTGCAGAGTGGAAACATGCCAACACGGTCCTCATCCCAAAATCCGGGCAAGCCGCTGGGGCTAGCAAACCTGAGGCCGATCTCACTAACGTCCTGCCTAGGAAAGCTAGCCGAACGCGTCATCCTGAATAGACTATCGGAATACGTAGAGGAAAAGGAGTACTTCCCCTACAATATGATCGGCTATAGGCCGGGTCTCTCAATGCAAAACGCTATGCTACGAATCAAGAAAAGTATCGCCCCACACGAGGCACCAAGGCGCTGCTGGGACTCGATGCGGAGCAAACTTTTGACAACATCCAACAACAAGCCATTCTCAAAGCCATATCTGACCACAATCTCGGAACACGCTTCTACCGCTACGTTAAGGCGTTTCTGGAGGATCGAACGGCCACTCTCCGGATAGGCGAGCACGCCTCGAAGAGCTTCGATCTGGGCGATAAGGGAACACCACAATGCTCAGTACTTTCACCATTGTTATTTAACTTGGCGATGACAAAGCTCTCTCGCGCACTGGGTGAAATTGCCGATGTGGAGCATACCATATACTCAGACGATGTCATCATCTGGAGCACCGGTGGCCCCGATGCGTAATTGGAAGCTCGCATGCAAGAAGCCATCTCGGTTACCGCGGATCATCGCACCCCAATGGGACTTCGCTGTTCTTCCAGAAAATCCGAGATGCTCATCTACCACCCCCCAAGACCAGGGCACCTGTCCAACGACTGGCGCAGACACCACACTCCATGCATAGAGTTACATGACAGGGACGGAAATCGCATACCTCCAACTGGGTGATGCTGGACACCATCGTGATCAAGATTGCGAACGCGATCCGAATGTTTCGGCGCATCATGAATAGGCACAGGGGACTGAGCGAGGACAACGCCATTAGGATGGTCCACGCTTTTGTACTCTGTCACATCACATACGTGGCTGCGATGCTCCACTCGAAAAAAGGACATCAAAAAAGGTTCGAAGTACACATACGCTGAGCTTTCAAGACCGCGTTGGGGCTCCCCGATAATGCCTCCACTGATCCACTCTTACAGCTAGGAGTGCACAATACCCTTGCCGAAATCATCGAGGCACACGGCACACGGCACAGATCGCGCGCCTATCAAGCACCAAAGTGGGCAGAGAGATTCTCGTCAAGCTCGGCCTGAACAGCATAGGGGAAAGGGACAACGTCCTGCAGTTACCTAAAGTCATGTGAGATGCAATTAAAGTGCTCCCCTACCCAAAAAACGTACATACGATTCACAATCAGGGAAGAAGACTCGCCCGCGCCTGAGCCCTCGCGGCGGACGCGGCAAGGTTTCCCGACCAGACAGCCTTCGTGGATGCAGCGTACATACCGGGAAAGCACGCCTACTCGGTAGCAGTAATCGACGGACACGGGCAAACGCGCAACTCACTCACGCTTTGCACCAAGAAGCCAGAGGTAGCTGAACAAGCAGCGATAGCACTAGCTCTCTAAGATTCGAGCTTCAGAACTGTATACAGCGACTCTAGAGCAGCCACTCGAGCTTTCGCCAAGGGCGGGATAGACGAGACGACGCTACGAATCTTAGCCGAAAGTAACATCACCTATCACTCCATCGTATGGTTTCCGGCACACATGGGTAGCTTAGGGGGCTGCCTGCGGAATCTCAATGAGATCGCACACGAGGCGGCGCGAGGACTCATCGACCGCGTCCCTCCTGTTTACCCCGCTACCCCATATATCGAGTACAGGGATCAATTATTCACATACAACGAGTTCACTAAGCAATTTTATCTAGGCAGACGAGAGTTTCACCTCCCGGATAAGAAATTGATCCGCAGCCAGTCGGTCACGTTACGCTTGCTCCAAACGAACTCATACCCCAACCCCAGGCGCATGAAGCACATCGACCCAGACTACGACGGACAACATGTGTGTGAACAGTCCAGTGAACGTGTAGACTTGAACCATATGCTGTGTGGTTGGGAATCGAGTGACATTTACGCCAAGAACAAGGAACATTGGGGCAAAGTGCTAATGAGTGCTTCACTACACGGTCAGCTTCGGGCTGTCCAGGAGGCCCGCGCGGCGGTGGAGAGCTTCGGGCTCTCTGTGCCGACGTGTGAGCTGCCCTCTACACCTGGCGCCTAGCGAGTGTCCTTCAGGACCCCTACTGTGGGGAATAAAGTTTTACCACCACCATTTAACAAACGTTTTTATTGAAATGATTAATAGGAGAGGTTGGCGCCTTTATGGCGGCACCGGCTACTTCTTGTGACTTGGCAATGGAAAAAAATATGCGTAGAAAGGGTGAATAATGTCACAAATTATGGCACTCAGTAGAACGCCAGATGTACAAACACAACATAATCCAACAGTACATGAATCACAATGTTTAGTGCATGAGATCACTGTACATGCGCATATATAAAGTCAAATACTTTGAATGGCCAAAACCCAAAACCAAAGTAATTACATGTACTGTAAAAAACACCATCACCCCATAAATCGATCTTGAACACAGAACAATATCTATATCACTCATTTAGCTTATTGGGATAAACTGAAACTTAATATTTGCCCAAAATCTTTCTGTCTTCGAAAAACGACCTTTCTAATATGATTACAAAGTGCGGAAGTATATTACTCTGTGTTTTGCTCAATGTTCTGTTTTGCAAAAGTTTGGAAGTGCCAGCAACTGCAGTCCTCGAGTTCGTGTCGCCTTAGACACGACTTCTCGAACTCTGTATGTCATTTAGCTGGTGTCATTTCGCGATTAGAAATTCCAACAGGGTGTGCCTTTCTAAACCAAGGAAAAATATATATAAGTTAATATGAAGTAAAATATCATTTTACGATTGCTCATAAAATTACCCTTCCTACTTTAACATTGCAGTGACAAAGAACGTGTGTCTCATATCTAGAGCCCCATTTACTTTAAACATTATTTTTTCTCTTTTTTTGTTTGGTTTTACATGATAAAGGTGAAATTGAATTATATGGGGTGGACTAACAGCGGTAAATCAATCACGAGAATGCGGTAATGACGGTGGAGTATGAAGACAGCGGTGTTAATGGAGAGGACGGACAGATTGACGGGCACAGCAAACCCAATTTAGAGCTATTTAATGCTGTCGCAGTGAAAACGTCGAATTAGCCGCTAAGCTGACCTTACTGTTTCTGTGATTGGAACGGAATTCACAAGAGCTTTATGAGCTTCGTATCGACTTGAAGCTCAACTTCTTTTCGAATGAAGTTTGTGCGAGCAAAGAACGTGGAGCAAGAAACTGCTGATACCTGCTCCGCCGCGCACAGCGAAAAATGCTGAAAGCTTGGCATTGGGAAATCAATGGTGAGGCGTTTGGGTGGCTGTTTCTACCAGCTATAGGCACGAATGACATTGGGCCTTAGGCTGGAGGAAGGACACGAATAAACCCATGGCACTTTTAACGTCCGCTTATCTGAACAGCAATTGCTTTCGAAGGAAGCCGACGTGCCAAGAATGATAATTGCAAGGATCGCCCACATGGATATCGACAGCGTATCTCATGCTCTCAAAGTCTTGCAAAAACCAACACACACTTCACAGCCGGGGCTGCTGCAATTATCCTAATAAAAAAAAAGTGACAACAAGTGACACATTTTCAGTCCTGAATAGCATGTACGATCGATTATGTGAACTACATCGTAGTTTGGTGAGTACGGTGAGCAACATTAAGATTATATTTGAAAGCTACAGGTTTGAGTCCGCGTCTGTGATCCGGAGTAAGTGACCGAACGATATCCCCAGTGGACTTTCTCTTCATATTTTAATCTTTCCGTCCCCTTTTCCCTTCCCCCAGTGTAGAGTAGCCAACCGGACTAAGTCCTGGTTAACCTCCCTACCTTTCATTTATCATTAGCTCTCTGTCTATAGCCGCGCGAAATGTGCAGAATTTTTTTTAAAAGGAAGCCGTGGTGCCAAAAATAATTTTTGCAAGAATATGTCGGCCTGCATAATAGCAATATCGCACGTAGTGTTCTCAATGTCTCGCAATAACAAATTTACACAGGCAGGGCAGCTTCAATTATTCTCGTAGAAAAAAGGATCACAGATTTCTGACTCGTCAATGGCATGGATAATCGCTCCTAAAGGTACGTTGTATATGGTGAGTATCTGTGGGACAGACATTTTTCAGAACGTTAAGACATGTAATGGAGGTAGTTCTTATAGAAGAAATACGCTGCTCAAGTTGAAGATGACGCAACATTTTATGGAATATTTAAGCGCTTCCTTGAATGCCGAGAAATGAAAGAGTTACGCATCACTGCACTCGTTCAGGGATATTCATACCTGGGCGCGCGCAATGTGGCGGGCTTGCCCTTCACGAAGAAATATTTTTCTCTCCAGGGGTCGCTGGCAGGCTGTTTAGCAATAGGACGGTGTCGGGTGCAAGCGGTGTGTGATGACGCCGAGCACTGACCGTGACGGCTGGCCGCGGAATCGATTGCTTGCGATGACTATATGGCAATTTAACTGATGAACGCACCGCTCTTTCGGGAACCTTCGGACGGGGGTCGCGCTATTGATCAGCTCATCGCAGGCGACTCATGCGCCCGGCATCGCAAGTCTCATCTTTTTTGTTCGGCTCGCACCACCGTGGCTCGCAGTGTGTTCAGCATGGCTTGTAGTGCGCGTCGTACTACCAAGGAAGTGCGATTGCTAACGTGGACCAGGTCGTTCCGTGCACACTCACTGAGAGGCCTGCTCGACTTAGGAGCATTTTATTTAGTAAACACAAGATCCCTTTCAGCCTCCTACGGATGATGGCTCGAGAAGCGTCAAAAAAATCATCGTGTCTAGTGCGTGCTGTGCTAATTGGCCTTACTAAAGGCGGACCTAACTCCCACTTCAGATTCTTGAGTATCAGTAGCACCTTGAATGGTCGATTGCAAATTCCACGACAATGTAACATATGAGAAGTAATGGTTGCGCTGTGGAATCATCCCAATAACGTCGAAGGGGATACTTATTCCTTAGTCATCGAGTCGGAAGAAGTATTCCCACAAATCACGATTTTTTCACTCAGGCTGCGTGGACAAAGGATGTGCTGTATTAACCGAGGGTCAGCGATCGCAAAATGTGGATCGGTCAGCGTAGGTGAAACATTTCTCCTTCTAATTTCTTCTGACATCGATGGCATAAGTCTATAAAGAGAGAGAGGAAAGGCACAAAGGTTTATCCGACGAGAATTTTTTATTTGCGACCCTACATGGAGTTGGGGAAGGAAGCGGCAAGAGAGCGGGTAGGAAGATAAAGATAAAAAAAATCGCCGACGATTAGGATACTTCATAATGCGAAATTTCAGCGCCGCTCTATACGTGTTTTCATTTTGCAATATATTGGCTGGCGCGGACAATCTGTCTCGTTGGCACGTTGCAAACGGAGCGATGTATGGCGCCGCTGCCTCGCTAATCGGAAGATCGCGAGAGGCGGCGCGTGGGTGACGCGTGGGCGCGATTCACAGCAGCCGCCGCAGACAGACCTCTGCTCATGCAGCGCTTGGTTTCCGTACAGACGCCGCGCTAAAGCCCCTAAATTTTCCAAAAATTTAGCGCCATTCTGAGATCTTTCCGCCACCCCGCTCTCCCCGGCATTTCCGCCTCTACGCCTCATGTCGCCCCCGCTCCTCCAGCTCCTCTATTGGCCAATCTGTGTCACGTGGAAGCGCGCGACGCGCTTTTGTACATTTTTTTTTTCCAGCGCGCTCCGACCGCCATGGCTGACTCAGTGTGACAAAAGTACGCGCAGAGGGATAGATCGCGGGAGTTCGCGGGATCAAATCGCGGCCGCGTCGGCCGCATTTCGATGGGGGCGATATGCAAAGACGCCTGTGTCCGCGCATTGGGGGCACGTTAAAGAATCCCCACTGGTCAAAATTATTCTTTAGTCACCCGTTATGGCGTGCGTTATAATACGATCGTAGTTTTGGCGCGTAAAATCCAAGAATCATTTTTTTTCTCTGTTTTGTGTGCCTTGAGTATTCCAGTTAAAACAACACTGCTTCCCTGTGAAAACTTACAATGCAAAATAATACAGACGCACGTAGGATTCAGATATAAAATCAGCACATCAACAAAATGTTACTGGTGCTAATGAGGGCGGGGGATAATTATTTTCGGAACCTCTGTCCAGTTGTACCATCAAGTTCGTTCTTGCTATGAAATTCCAACCACTTGCACTGTAATGAATAAATGAAAAGCTATTTCATATGCTGGTACGTTGTTCAAATTACCAATACCGTCTACGTGTAAAAACCTTGCTCATGGCTGCCACAGCCCCTGCATGAGCTACACGCATCTGTAAAAGGCGCTGAGCGGAAGCGACCCTGTTGCTAGGCATTGCTCGCCCCAGACAGTTGGAATCTCACGCGCCGGCCGAACAAAAGTATCCTGCAGGTGTGTAAATGAACCTTTGAAACCACGTACACATACTTTCACGCAGGCAACTGAAACTAAAATAATTACGCCCCCGTTTGAGCACACCGTGCACATGCGTCGTGTTTCAGTAGCACCAACTGTCAACGTGCGGGCGCTTTACGCGTTAGATAATGGTCCTTTTCTCTATTTTTTGCGCAGTTCCAACACGACATTATTAAGACCAGTTACCGACTGACGAAGCAAAATCTCGCCTAAAAAACTGCTCCGCAGGGCTCGAACGAACTTTTCCGCGGATTTCCTCCGGTAGCACGTTATCCGTCGTCTGTTAAGGCAGGGCCAGCATTGGCGGCTCCACATACCTGGTAGCGAAGCTTCCATAGGAGCCCATACGTTCAAAACATGGCGGTCGATCGCCAATTCATGGGGCTTAGCGCCATCTGTATGTGGTGGGAACACTTCCGGCGGAAGAAAAATAACGTGACGCCATGTCCGTTAAAAGCAGAAGTGACGTCATTTTGTTTTCGAAGGCGCGAAATTTGTTTTGTTCTTCTTCCTTTGGAGCTATATATTCAAATGACCCGCCATTCGACTTGATGGGCGTTTCGAGCTTTCAGCGTGGAAAGCGATGCAGGAAAAGGCCAGCAGTACGGTTGTCGAAATCGCATCCCTGCACAAAATGTATGGAACATACTTTCTTTGGAGGCCGACGAAAGCTTTAGGTGTAGAGTGCTGATCCTATTGTCGGATGCCAAGCCCGTCGGCCAGCGCAGTCGCACGAAAACAACTACACAATTATCTGGCGGTCGTAACTCGCTACTTTTGACTGAAGAGATTAAGAAGCAGTGAAGCTACCCGCGTCACCAAAGTCAGACAAACTTCGACAAGCAAGAAAGCACAAATTGTGAGGGGGGCGTATTTCAACAGGTGATACAAGTGCGCCTTTCTGTCCATTTCAAGACGTGCATTGCACTGCGAGCGATAGTGGCGTCAACGCCCCCTGTAGCGATGGGCGCTGAAAAGAAATGAATTTATTAATAATAATAAAATTAAACGCATTTTCTTAACTCATCACGAATATATAAAATTGACTAGGAATTTTATTTTCGTTGAATGAATCTAACTGTGTCTCGTTTGAATTAAAAAACGCGTTTTTCTTTCCCAATGTTTGTTCCCTCCAAACATAGTCGCGCTTCAATCGCTGCTCCCATAACCCCCCATGCTGATGTCGGTGACAATCTGTACTGAACCGCTTTTCGCCCGAAGCTTCGCGACCTATTTGGATCGACCTTGGCTCCACTCTCGAGGCCGCGCCGAGCGCGCGAGTGGAGCGGAAAAGGAGGGAAGTGGTAAGCGCTACTTTTGGAGATTGAGGGGCTTTACGTCGCGCGCTACTCTGGCGCCATCTAGGAGCCATCGTTGCCGCAAAGCCCGTCTTCCGTGGCACTACACTTCTCATGCTTTCGCCACACCCTCCTCCTCAGTTTTCGGCCTCATGGTTCCACTGCACCCTCCTCCTCGACTTTTCTCCTCACACTCTCCGCGATCACAGTCTTTCAACTCCCGATGCGCTCCGAGTTCGATTTCATCCATCGCTGTGTTCGTTCGCCGGGTTACGAGAGACCACGCTGATGCGCGCCGCAGGAACGGCGCCTAAGAGCTGCGCTATTAAAAAAAAAAGCGGAAACGCGTTCCCATTATAGCGTTCACACAGGCCCCCGGATGGCAAAAAGCACGACAATGCTTGCTTGACCTTCTGCTGTGATGATGAGTCCCATCGATATAGTATTCTCTTTCCCGACAGTGACCAGTCGTCCAGCTGTTCGCACACAACGGAGAGTGAGCGTCTTTACACATGGTAATGCGGGCACTGGCAAAGAATGCGACGAATGGTTTCCTCGTTACCTCAGTGGCCACAGGCTGCTGTGTCGACGCCACGCTCTACCATGGTATGCAAAATGGTCGTACAATTTGTGGCAGTCTTAATAGCAAGCGAAGGCGGAAGATAGCATCCTGGGAATATAGTCGCGCATGTCTAAAGTTAGCGTGGAGCGTGCTACGGGCTTCTACAAAATAGCACGTAAAAAGATGTGTTAATGCTCCTTTCAGAGGAACTGGTCATAACTTCTCGTAACACGAAAGTGAAACGTGTATCTTAAGAAGCACTGGCAGATTTGTTTTGCATTCACAAATACAAGTCCATAAATGTGCACAGTCTTTTAATTATTTTTTCCCGAAGGGCGAAGCAAAGACACCGATATCAAGTGCGCAAGGTTTGACCTACCGCGCAGCGTACGGCCTCATTCACACAGTCGTCAAACGGGCCGTCGCTTCACCGTCACGGCACAGGTTTTCGTCAAGGGTGAAAGTTTCCGAGTCGTTTCCTCCTCAAAAGCGGGTCATAGAATAAAGAACCAACTTTAGAGAAGGGATACTGTGCCTTCCACAGTGGTAGGACAATACACTCTAAGAATAGTTTACACCATTTGGAGTGCCCCTTCTGCCACACAACAATAATCGTCATCTGCCTCGATGCGTTTCCTTTCTTTACCGCTGCGAGCCCGGTGCTTTCCAGTAACGAACGGCATGCGCGTTATCAGCATGACATAGCATTCCCGACAGGAAAGTAGCGGGCGCGGCGTTTTCAAGAAAGGAAACGCATCAAGGCAGATGACGATTATCGTTGTGTCGCAGAAGGGGCACGCCAAAGGCTGTAAACTGTTCTTAGAGTATAAGAAGTTGCAGCGCGTGGAACTTGCCGGGGGCCCGACAGATGACGCTGCTCGCACAGGAAGCCGAAATGCGTTTTTTTTTCAGTGCAAAATCTAATATGGCTGCTTTCTAGCGGTAGCGTGCGCCGGTACGCACCATGCTCGTCCTCCTGGCTTTGCGGCTCGCTTCAGTGCCTTGGATGCCGCGTAGCTGGTGCGTTCTAATTGCCAGGATACCGAAGAGCCTCTACTGAGGCTCTTCGGTCTCCTTTATTCGGTCTCCTCGGTCTCCTCTACTTTATTGGCAGAAGACAACCAGAGCCCCTTCTCGTAGAAGAGCAGAAATAAAACTTTCATATCGATATACGCTGAAACCATTAATGCGAGCTCGTAAACTGCTCACTATCGGCGTTGCACATGACGGCCTGGTAACGAGCGACAACCAACAGCACAAGCAGATTGGACAGTGTCCCACCTTTTGACACCGACAGTCACTGTTGAAGATTAGCAACTTGCATTACGAAGCATTCGAGTGACTCGGGCATCCGGACTCTGGACATCTCGACAGCGACATGGAGAACCCTGCATTTTGATGTTACCTCCTTTCCAACCTGCACGTTTCTTTTTGTTCTTTCGGGGGCCGCTAATGTGTCGCTCACACTTGGTGCCCCACCTGTTCTCATATGGACATGGCCGGTTTTGTGGGAATGACCATGTTGCGGCCACTTTTGCAGGCCATTCCACCCATGTGGCTATCAACTTCATACACTTCGGGCGATGTAAGCTCGTAGGCTATTCTCCGTCCACACCAAATGACGGCCCAGAAAGGTCACAAGCACACTTTGCCCACGGCTGCAGCAGGAGAGGACAAACGGTGAGCACCAATCATGGTGCGTATAAACAGGAGTCTATGTCGCTGTGCGGACCGCAGGAGCAGGTGCTTACCTCGAGAGGCTGTTGTCCAATGCAACTGACCAGGCTTCCACATACGAGAAACGTATCACAGTGATCAGGACCAAGTGGGACAGCGGCGAAACCAGATTCTGCAATCAATCACTTCAATGTAGCTTGCGTAAAAACCCACGCTATCGAGCAAGAAGAGCAATCCTGAACGAGACTAGGAATAAAATATGAGAATGAGAAAGCCGACATTCAAGAAAGAAGCCACTCTGTTCTGCAATCACTGAAGGTCAAAATCATTAAGAAAAGTCAAATGCTACATAGTACACGGTGCTATGTAGCATACACGTGCATAGGTTAATGCAAGAAACACGCCGATGCCACATCAGCTATTTCAGAAGAGCTATTTCATTGCACATGGCAATGTACAGGCGCCGACAAAAGTGGTATACTCCCCGCAGCGGGAGCCGGAGCAACGGCAAACTGCATGGCAACGCCATCTACAGGAAGCATCTGGGATCGAGACAGCCAATGGGTACCCTTTATTATCTGCAAGCATGTCGCTTGACTCTTGTCAATGTTTCGTGCTTCAGCTCGCCAAAATGCCGAGCGACGCCGCTGCAGCAGCAATCTGCGTGGAGTATACCACTTTTGTCGGCGCCTGTACACTAGAAAATAGTACTACAGATATGCTATGCTACTAGACACTGGCTGGTATTAAGCAAGCGCGAAGCATCGGTTGACCCTTATGTTTGGATGAGGAAGAGGAATGATCTCTAAAAAGAATGGGGAATGAAAAAGCTTCCATTCATTGAAAAAAAATTATACTTGGCACAAATGGATTTTGACAAGGCCATGAAGCTAATTAAGCAAAGGCAAGCTGACGGAACTCTTTTGGCCTGCGTCGTCCGTGCTTGTTCACAGGTTGCAGGTGCACCTGAACACGCAGATAATTTTTATGTACCTGCATGACGCGGCCACTATCCATGCTGGTGGAATGATGACCGAGGCTCCTTTCACTCTTAACACAGTCCTCCCTAGACTTGATATCTCATGCAAATACTTCTGGATCGGCTTCTTTGTTTGAGGTACACAAGCCTCGCAAATTCAGCTCCAGCCCCTTCCTGTTGGTGTAGATCGTGGCTCCTGGGATGAGGATCAAGATGTTCTTGGTGCAGACTCTGTTGGAGCTGAACAGTAACACATGAGTGACAGCACAGATTACCCAAACTCATGTAGTGTTTTCATTTATGTTTGAACCAATTATGCTTAACTGTAAATATGAACAAGCATTCATTACCATTTGCTACAAACAAATGACATGTATCTCAAGATTGGCAAGCCAATACAGCATATATCAAGCATATTTATTGCTGAACCCCGTTTTGTTTATCTTGTAGGAGTAGCAAAAGTCCACACAATGACCTTATTGTAGCAGGTAGTAGCTTCTTCTTAGTACGTTGAGTGCGTTGCTTTTCACTCGTGCCATGCTGTTTACCGTATGTCTGGAACAGAAGTTTTTACTGCATCAGAAATTGAAAAAAGCACAATTTTGCAACATGAAACGCAAAAAGGTGTGACATATACATTGCAATGGTTTGTGACTGCAGAACACATGCAAAAGTGTACTGTTGGTTTTAGGGTGCTTCAGCAGCATGTTAAATAACTATTGCTACTGTCCACAACATTGACGTCTGCCTGACTACAATGCGTGTCAATAGTTTAAATGTTATTAGGATCGCAAATTAGAACAGTTTTTCATTCATTTATGCCCTAGAAGAGATCATACTGCTGGTTTCACAAGCAAATGCGTGAAAGACATGAAGGTATTTGAAATGATGCATTCTTTTTCTGCAGGAACGTGATGCACAGCTTGACTACTGCAAAAAATAAATGCACTCAGGTAAACTAAGCTAAACAGCAAGAACATTTGGAACCAACAGGTATGAAATATGGGTGAATTATCATGCGCGCAATTGTTTAATGTATTAAATTCAGTACTTTCACTTGAATTTACCAAAGGGTTATTCGGTTTTGTGCATGAAAGAAGTTGCCGGTGGACTCGAAAAAATATATTGATAAAGCTACTCAGTGACCCATGGCTACGGTTACAACGAGATGGAAAATGTGACGCGCGTTCCGATATCGCTCTCTTTCGTGATTCTGTGTTTAATGATGACCTCACAACTAAAAGTTTATTTAGGAAGCAGCAACGGAGGGTCCTGGTTGCCCATATGTAATGCAGCATCTAGTTCGTTAACTTGTCTTCGTCTGTGAGTTGACGAGACGAGTATTACATAGCAATTGAAGCAGCGATGTTAAATGACTCACCTGTATTTCCGTCCCTATAGTCGCAGCAGAATCCGGCTCCCGTTACGATGCAGACGTGTTGCGCATGGGTCACGACCGAAACCTAGCTTTCGGGGTTACATCTCCCCTCGCAAGCACGTCACTTCACCCAAGTTAAATAACGCGAGGTATCGAAGTGCAATAAAGTGGTTATAGCACAAAATAAGCAACCAGCACAAGTATACGAACCAATGAATCCGTGCCGGCCATGCACGCGAACGTACGGGCAAAATTTAAATCCAGGCCAGAGGTCACATGGGTAGTCGATGATGCTGAAAGTTATTTTGCATTTACAATGGCAAAAAGAAAAACGGAGTAACTAATCAAGAGTACAATGCATGAATAGGAATAATAATGTTGTACTCTTTCTCATTTAATAAAAACAGTTCGATTAGTGCCGGAGAAAGTTTGCTGCTACAGACTGCTTCGTTCTAACCGCTGTCATTTTTAGCCTCTTTCCCTTTATGATGGCAATTTCTTTTTGCATGTGTGGTTGTTCATGCACTGAATAAATGCCAGCAGCGCATCTGTGTTTGCTAAAGTTTTACCCTATTCCATTATAATACGTGAGCCAGCATACGATTGCGCATGGCTTAGATTGCGTTTAGCCAGGACAATAACAGGCAATGAAATGTGCTTTATTTTCCATTTCTGTTAGCAACTTTTATAAAGCAAGATATACAATACACAAAAGAATATTGCAGACCTGAGCATCTCGCATCTACAATACAAACTGCACATTATTTAGGCGCACATACATAAAGCTTCTTACGAATTGTTAAGAGCAAAACTCATGTTTCTTTTTATTCCCATGTGACAATCTTACTAACCGCAAATCGTTTGTCGCAACAGTTATAAGCGATTGCTTATGCAAAAACAAAATTATCATCAAGGGAGACCGGTTGTAAGGCTGAATACAGCATCTTTCGCCCGAACATAGATGATACAGAGATTCGAGGAAGGTGGAGTTTTCCGTGCTGGGGCGGTCTGAAAACACTGACTCGTTTCTTACAGCTAAATTATCTTGATCCATGAATTTCTTATTCACTTGTCAATAAGACACTGACGCATTAGTTGGTTCAACCTTCTTTGTTTTGTATGCCCCTTGTCTTCCTAGTTCTGCAGAATGCCTATTACAGGGAGGCGATCTTCCAAAAGTTGTAAGCTACAGGTCAACGTAAATGTAAAGTCCCGTCTGGGGACCCCTGAGGTTCAGCTCAAAGAAAAAATATAACGGGCTACGAGCATTTCTTACTCTAGAAGAATTTGTGTTGGAGAACGACACTTTGCGGGAACACCGGAGCGCGTGGTTCGCTAAGCGCCGACGCAAGCGCCTTCGTGCGCATTGCGCGGCAGCCCAGTTCGACACCGAGGTACATTCGCAACAAAATCTTCTCGTCTGCTTAGTCAACAATCGCGAACATCGCACATCCCTGATGTATATTCGATAAAGACCACGAGACAAGCAGGCGTTCCTATTTCTTTTCTTTTTAGCGACACACAAGATTTTGCTGCTTAACGTACGTAAAGTTCGCCCGGCGCCGCAGCAGACAACGCGAAGAAAACGGCGCTTGCAGTGTTTTCTGCACTAGCTCAGTGCTTCTACAATCGTTTTCCGCACCTTCTGAAGTTCTAGGTGACTTACAACGTCTAACCAAGAACAGGCAAGCACAGTGTTCCCTAACTTAACCCCCTCGTCCGTACAGCAAGCGTTCAAACATATTGAGCAAAGATAAATTATCACCTTTTTATTCCATAAAGCGAAAAAGCAGTCGACGAGATATAACCAAACGCAATTTCCGTTATCGGGTTAGCTAGCACTCAGTCGACTCGGGGGCTGCTGTCGATAGGTAGCTTCAGTGTGTTTACACACCACGGACAAAGGTACCGCGTACGGAATACCGTTCATTTCGTCTTATAGCCGTTTCGATAATGTAAGCGGCTATTCGCTACATAACGATACATAACGACTACATCGAAAGCGTACTTACCTTTCATTTTCTTGGAAGCGGAAAAAGAGTGGCCTGGCTGTTTCTTCCCCCGCTGGCCCACCATATATAGAGCCACGCAGAACGTCTTGTGGCGTACCATTTTTCATAAATCGCTGGAACACCGGCCGATCCAGGAATAAAATGCTGCAGCGCACAGTGAAGTGCAATGGCGTGAACGTTTGCAGAGGTGCACACGTGCGCACCAACAGAGTGGCAGCCGAAGTGATCGTAGCGAAAGCGTCGCCCGTTGGCGCAACAAATGAAGCACCTAAGTAAATGTGTAGGTCGGCGATATAATAAAATAGCCGAAAGCACATTTTGTTCCTGCACATAATTGCATCAATTTATTGCTCTGTAGGTAGAGCCAATACAAAAGCTACTGAATTTTCCCTTGGCTACCAGTGCCATGGCGACGCTTTTTTGCCCAATACCGAAACTAGCCCCACTGTTCTCCTACTGGTTAAACCACAAGACACTTCCCCGCGCTACGTTCTTAACTGCGTTTATTGGTGTCCAGGCTGTCGGCCATGTTGTCTATGGAATTATTCAGTGATAAAACAATTATGATACCAAATTTCCGCATTTTAACAAACAGACGTCATCAAGAGCCCAATAACTTCGTTAAGTGAAATCTTTCTACGCTTTCTATGCCTACTTTTCTAAACATTAGGTAGGCGCAAAACCGCAATGTATCGCCATGTCAGGAATTCGCGTGATAAGGATTGCGTGACGTACTACATGGAACATATTTTTCGATGGAACGTGGTAGAAAACAATTCCGTGTGAAAAAACATGGAATGGTCCTTTTTTACTTGTAAGCACACTCGTAGGTACAAGCACACTGATCGCTGGTTAAATTGACCTCGGTCCACACAGCACGACGCAGAGTGCAGCTGCATCACTGGGAAATTCTTCACAAATTCACTCGTGATATATCTGTGTGCCTCTAGCAACCTTATTAAAAAGAGCGAGTAGTTAATGATGTAAATGTGCGTCTTCCGATGCGTACTCACTATCCTGCTGGGAGGCACAACAGTTCGTCGTACTCGAAAACGACAGATGCCGGAGAAAGGTTAGAGAAAGGGAACAATCACGGAAGGATGCTTGAATACAGAGCTATGCTTCGAGCCATAAATCACCTTTCAAATTGATTTCTTTTGATCATACCATTTTCTCGAGCAACCAGTCACGCACACAATTTTTAGCCTCTACCAGAGCCACAGTGGTGTAATGTACACCAGAATTTAGACATTTTGCTTATGCTAGGTCAGCGTTTCTTTTCTTTTTTTTTAAATAAAAAAGTGACAAGTGAGGCTAATCGGCCCTCCAAGTACTCGAGCAAGAAAGTTATTCCGATTGTAGGCACTGCCGCGGTGGCTTAAAGGCTATGGTGTTCCGCTGCTAAGCAAGAGGTCGCGGGATCAAATCCTGGCCGCGGCGTCCGCATTTCGATGCGGCGAAATGCAAAAACGCGCGTGTCCCGTGCATTGTGGCACGTTAAAGATCGCCGGGTGGTCAAAATTAATGCGGTGTCCCCCACTACGGCGCGCCTCATAATCAGATCGTGCTTTTGGCACGTTAAACCCCATAATCCAATCTAAATCCACATAACGGAAACCACCGGCTATCCCCTGCGAAAGGCACAACGTTTCGCCGGCAGCTTCCAGCAAAAACGCATTGAAAGAAATCAGATTCAGTAAAGCACCAGCCACGATAAGAAGGTTTTCCCGCATTCTTTTATAAAATATGCCATATTTTCCGGACTATAGCTTGCACTCAGTATATAGTTCCCAAGGGCCAATTTTGAATTTCAATAAAAAGTTTTTCTTAAATTGTCCGTACCCGCTATATAGACCTCAGGGACGAACTTCAACATAAAATAGGTTTTGTAGCTTGTCGGCAACAGTAGGTAAGGAAAAATGGTATTGTCATCCAGTAAAAGCCTGGATGCTTTATTATATAGACCGGACATCACAGTCAATACCAAAAGCCGTCAAAATCACTCTAGTTGGGGCTACCCGAAAAAATGCCGGATTCCACGAATGTCTCCTCGATGTCCTTGGTCGTCTTCAAAATCAGTTTTTGCACATGCTGTACTATATGCTGAGCTTGAACAATGCCGTGAAGGTGCCGTCACAACTGCTGTTGGGTTTTGAGCATAAATAAAGGTCGCGTATGCATGTGTAGTGTATTTTGTAACCAGGCTTAGCGCATCTCCTCACATATCCAAGCACTGAGAGACAGCCATATCAAATATCGCGAGGAGCATTCCCTCGCATGCTGTCATGTGGTTTAATATTTTACGGCGTACACTTCATACACCCAAACGATATCACGAGCTGTCAGCGATTGCCGTTGCGTAGCTGATTTTGCTAGTTGATCTAGCTAAGAAACAGTTATCAGGCGCAGTTTGGCCACCTTATCTTCAACTGGGCCTCCAATCTTGAGAAATAAAATCATGTATAGTCCAAATCCACACATATACTATAGTCCGCACTCTGCAAACGTTTCGACTTTATATTTTGCATAGTTCGGGAACTATAGTCCGGCAAATGAGGTAGATTGTATGGCTGTCTCGAGTAATAGCGCGGAAAGAGTGCAAATAGAAGCCACGGACAAAGCGCACAATGTCAACTGAACTTTATTTCAAAATGGGCACTATATAAAAGAGCAGTAAGGGATAAAAGAAAACAGAAGGAAGCAAACATGCAAAATTCACTCAAAACTGGGCGCCAGATATACAAGCGAGAGAAACTCGATTCTCTTGAAGTGTAGCGAAAAGCTAACGATTGCACTCACAAGAGACACCATTCATGACGATGCAAAAGGCTTTGTAGATTTTGCGTGAATGCAGGTCTCTATGGCACTTTAGTATATTGCACTGAAAGAACCAGAGGCTGACAAAAATATCGGGGTCAATGAGTTGCAAGCCGACTAGCAACATCCCCCTTCAATAAATTAGCATATTCCCTGGGGCGGTCATTGACATAGATATATGCAGGAAAGAGACGACGAACCTTTTGGAAGTAAGACGTGTTTACGTAACGTTTTCGGCTGGTGGACCAGCCTTCGTCAGAGTACAATCCGAGGCTGGTGCACCAGCCGAAAACGTTGAGTAAACACGTCTAGGTATATATATATATATATATATATATATATATATATATATATATATATATATATATATATATATATTTATATATATATAAACGAGAAGAAAGGGGGTTTAACCGAGGGGCCCGATTTTTAGTCGTATCATAAGAAGCCAACAAACACTGCCACCAAGGACAACATAGGGGAAATTACTTGTGCTTAATAAATGAAAATACAGAAACGACAAGTTAATGGAAATTAAAGTGGATGAAAAAACAGCTGGCCGCAGGTGGGAACCGAACCCACAACCTTCGCATTTCGCGTGCGATGCTCTACCAATTGAGCTACCGCGGCGCCGTTTTTCCATCCACTTTCTTGGGCATTTATGTGTCCTAGTAGAACCCTGGGAATGTTATAGCCAGCGCCACCACTCACAGACCTTGGGGGCGGACGTGGAACATCTTTTATTTTTATTTTACATGGAACGTCAAAAATACGTTCCACGTCCGCCGCCAAGGTCAACGCCACGAGAAGTTCCGTCCGCCTTTCCTTGTTTTGACTCACGGCACCTCAAGTAACCAATGATGAACTTCCACGACTCCAATCTTCTACATCCCTCCGCTTGAAGAAAGTGAACTTTCCCGACCACGACGTCACACTCAGGTGCGACGCTTCACCTGAGTGTTACGCCCGCATCTATGTTCCTGCTCTTCTTAGTCGTGCTGTTTTTGATACACTGCACTCAATCTGCCATCCATGCGTACGTGCCCTGCCATACCTTATCACCAAACGTTAAGTTTGGCCGCGCATACGCAATGATATACGCCACTGGGTCCGCACTTATACGGCGTGTCAACGTATCAACGCCCAACGATGCACCAAGCCTCCATTGGGAAAATTTCCTGTCCTCAATGTGCATTTCGACACCATTCATTTGGAGATTATTGGACCTTTGCCACCATGCCATGGTATTTGTTTACGTGTATTGATTTCGTGTATTTACGTGTATTTCAAGCCACACAGTGGCTTCAAATAGCTCGAATGCCTGACATAACGGCGGAGACAGTTGTTCATGCATTTGTCGACTGGAAATAGCCGTTTTGGTGTGCCATCAACGGTGACGAGTGATCGAAGCAGACAGTTCGAATCGGCACAATGCATGTCTGTAACATCCCTTCTGGTTGCGCGTGCATTCGCACAACTGCTTAACTTCCTGCCTCAAACACCTTCGTCGAAAGGCTACATCGACACTTGAATGGTGCACTCGCCACTCAGCCTCACTCGGAGAATTGGGTATCGCACCTTCCAATCATGCAGCTCGGCCTTCGATCAACACTCCTTCCAGAACTCGCGTATACTCTGTAGCTGAGATGGTTTACGGCTGCATCCTCCGTTTGCCCGGTGACCTCGTCAACCCCGTGTTTACGCCGAATATTTCGGACCCATCTTCTTTCGTTCAGCGTCTACGCATTTTCATGCACAACTTGCACCCATCGCCAGCCTTTGATCACACGAATAAGCACAATATTTTCCTACCCTCAAACCTGCAAACATCCTCACATGTTTTTGTCCATGTTGGCACGCCTCGTCGTTCTCTTCAGCCCCGCTACTACGGTCCATTCCCCGACATCAAAGGTTCTGAACACCATTTCACAACCCTACGCAATGGGCGTGAAGACACAGTTGCCATCGCAAGGATCAAACCAGTTTCCATTATCAGCGCCTTCGTCTGACCACCGTCTGTGGCAAAGTTTTCTTCCTCTTCTGGCGCGTCACTCGTTTCAGATATGAGCGAGTAGGGGGGTACGGCTTGGGAGATAAGGAAGGGAAGTTAGAAGCGATGGAGTAGATCAAGTGAAGGGACGTTCAAATAAAATCCCTGTGATCTTAACTGGGCTTGTGAGTCCGCATCTACGTCGAAATTATGAGCGGCACCGGAGCGAGTTGTAGAAGAAGGCGACGCGAGCACAGGCACGAGCGCGTTCGAGCGGTTGCACCGAGGCGCGCACGGGCCATCAGTGGAAGATGACGATGACGCTCGAGCAACTTGCTGATGATGATAGTTGTCGATGACGATGATGCTGATAGTTTCCTCTTGCCAATGAATGGCTCGTACCCCCTTAAGCAATGAGCGGCAACGGAGCCAGCTGTGGAAGGAGACGGCGACGAGGAACGCGTGAGCAGTGGGACGAGCGCAATCGCGCAGTTGCGCCGAAGGGCGTTAACGAGCTAGTTCGCGGGTTGTTCTCGGATGACGGATAATGCCTTAGCTATAAAAAACAATAAATGACTTCTTGCACGCTATCACCGAAAGTTCTTTAGGTTAGCTGGGCTTTTACTTAAGGAATTTTTGTTGAAGCGATCCCTGTGAACAACATATCAAATTTGAGCACTCGTGCAAAAGTTGCGTTGTCCAGTTATTGCTAACTAGAGAAACTTGGGAGCGGTCTGCATGTCTGAAGTGATGAAGCGCTAGTCAAAATGTAGCGCGCGCAACGTTTGCGAGGCTAAACAAGGCATTCAGAAGCAACAAACAGTAATTAACGGTAACTTCGATTTCACACTATCATGATCTCAAAAGTTTCATGGATCTTCTTAAAAGTATTTATGATTGCCTCCTAAATCGAACAAATAAACAAAAAAGAGCCAAATAGTCGAAATAACACACAACCAATTTTATTACATTCTTCGCGGTGCTATATTGTGACTGTCAATAACCAAAATACTGGCGATTAATCTTTCCTCCACAGGACAAGCAATTGGTGAAGGCGCAGGAAAGCGTCTGGCGAAGATTGGAGACGAGATCTTTCTATAACCCATACGTGTTAAACAAAATCTACCCGGACGTTCAGCCGGAATGCAAATGGTGCCAGGAACTGGCCACCTATGACCACATATTATGGAGCTGTAGCATAGCGCCGCCACCGGCGGATATTATGCGTGATCCTTCTCTCGAGCAGTGGGAGGCCGTGTTGGCCAGCTCAGACCCGGTCGTCCAGACCAGGGCCGTGGAGTGGGCCACCCAGGTCGCCGTCAGCCATGAGCTGATGGCCATCTAGCACGGAATCGTCCGCACATGCGTTCTGACGAAAATAAAGTTTTTCCATCCATCCATGCAATATGCTCCCATTATTTTTAGAACTTACGACTACCTATCATTGCCGTACAACTTATTATCATTAGCTTGCCCTCGGTCGCTCTGATGAAGGCGGCATTATTTCATTGCGTGTGTTGCATACTTCCAATTGAATCAAAATATTCAAATCTCCCGTCGTGCTGACAGCGTTCCGAACACGATTGCTCAGCGAGATGCAGAATGCTTGCATAATTATTTAACATAACTTTCCCTGCAACCTTGGCGCCAGCTGGCATGCTTGCCGACTGGGGAATAGCGCAACTGCGCTGCGAGTAAACAGGGTAGCAGTGCACTGCTGCAAAATTATTGCACCGTATCTCCAACATTATTGCGCACGTCAGCTTCCAGACCTTCTTATTTCCAAGTATACGAGTATATAACAGAGTTTTAGGAGATAATTATGTACCATTCACGTGAAACATTGTTTCGATAAAAGATCTTCCGCAGTCATTGAGCTAACCACAGTTTGGGAGTCTGCGCTTGGAAACCGCGTGCAGTTTGCGAGCACTGATGGTCACTGTTCCAGAGAACCCCATGGATAGGTCATCGGGCCATTATTATTCTTAGTTCGCATATATTGTTTACATTGTCGAGTCCATCGTCTGGGACATGTATGCTAAATGCATCCGAGAAGATTTAAAAAAAAATATGTAGTATTTGTTTATGTCAAACGTTGTTTCACTGACGTTTCCACCTCCAAAATGAAAGGAGGCATGATCCATATTGTTTAACTAAGGCGGAAAATACAGTGGGTGAACACGTTAGAGCTCGTTAAGAATTGTCTTGCAAACTCACCGGCTTCGATTCGTGAATTGTAATGTGTGCCGAAAGGTAAATAAGAAGTTGATAAGTCATTTTGATTAATTAGTAGAACTTGTACTTAGATTTCTCGCGCTAGTAATGCCCACCCCTTCCAATAACTTAGCTCATGGACACGAATACGGTATTTGCTACAGGAGGTGTTTAAAAATTCCGGGAAACTTCAAGATGAGCACCCGGTATATTGCAAAGAGAGCCCTTCAGAACGAAATACTAAAAGAAAACACGATAAAAAAGGACGAAATCGTAAGTAATGTTGAAGGACTTATTAAGCCGTGAATTCCGAGATACTGTAATTCCTACCGTGACAACATGACTGATGCCCCATGCTAATACATGACAAACCCAACCGGCCTGTGCCACGTTAGTTAGTTATAGTGCATATGGACGGTTCTAGTTCTTTTTTTTTATTTTGGACTACCGCCACATATTCCTTACTGTTTAAGGTCTACCACGTGCACTCCCATTTAATGTTTCCCTCGTGTTCTTTCAACTTTTCGTTAAGGTAGCGTCCCCTTTGGCCCTATGTAATGTCACCGCATGAAATTATGCAGTCAGACATGATGCATTAACCCCTCACTTTGCAAGAACAAACACATATAAGTTTTCTTTTTTTCCTCCAACTGTAACCGAATGGAATTGTATAATTGAATCCAGTTCCTAATCTTGTAATTTCATGGTTCTGTTTGTTTTGTCACTCTGATTTTCATTGTACGTGCCATATGTCGGCCTCCCTGCTTGGACCGCGTGTCCGCAGTATGTAATAAATAAATAAATAAATAAATAAATAAATAAATAAATAAATAAATAAATAAATAAATAAATAAATAAATAAATAAATAAAATCTACACGATGCCTTTAACACGTGTCATATAAGGACTGTAGTGGTTGTAACCGGCTTTGATAGAAGGGTCAATCCTTCGACATAATCCTGCTACTTTCGCTGATGCCGCAGAGAATCACGCGTATGCTGTGGTGCAGTGCAATATTCTTTATGTTGCTATGTGGCCTATAATATATGTTTATGTGTTGTGAACGTACGGGTATATGAGTGTTATTTCCCCCTTTTTTCCCCCTTCTGTGTGGGTTCACTTCCTCCTAGCGATTGTTTAACTTTCTTAAAGGTTCTATTTGCGACAGGCACTGAAATAGCGCGGTGGCTAAATAGACGAACGAGAGGTGATCGGTTTGGGCAAGAAATCTTTCTTTATGCAGGGTGTCCCAACTGCAACAAGATTTAAAAATATGCAAATGCCACATAGCTGGACAGAACCAAGATAATTTTGCTTGCCTTCGCTTGGAGATACTCAGATTATTTTTGCATTCCGCCTAACTGCACAATTAGTTTTAATTAAGTAATCAACTTCTAGAATATTATAATCCGATGAAAAGTGTCAATCAGAAGATTGTAGAGCAACACAAAAAACTCCCGATACAACTTTCTGTTGCTCAATACGTGCTGCATACAAGCATTTTTCCTAGCGCTAAAAAAGTCCGCAAATACACGCAAAGTGTCTCGAGTGGCCAGTTGTGCGGCAATTTTACGTGTATTCACCGGTTTTTCGATGACGTCATTCACAGCGCGGCTCACCTATTCTTATCTTTATCACCCATTATCCGCCGGGACAGCTGCGCCGCTAACCTCATTCTTGGCGCTTTGTCAATTTTTATCATCGAGCTTCATACACCCACATCGCGAACCTTCACTATGGGGGAATGTACGCTCAAGCGTAAAACAACGCTATGGTCAAGTTCCCACAGACGCGTACATGTTCCGCACACGTTCCAATATTCATTTTTGCATCCACGTGTCAGGTGTCTACCATATCGATTATTTTGCATATGCAGCTCTTCACGCTAACTGGGCGGAAAGAATCCAGGCCCATGTATATGAGGTCCGCTTTCGGTAAGGTACTACCCAAGTAATGTCGATAATATATCAGAATGCTATCGTACATAGCTTATTCACGTTTGTTTGCCCTGAATCACAACGCTGCAACACTTTTAAGCCAAGTTGTGACGCACGGCATGCTAGAAATTTGGCACAGAATTATCTTTTTCATGAAGAAGTTGAGAATGGAACCGCGTCTTTGTCTTTGTTTGCGGTGTAAATGTCGCAAAAAGAAGCGAAAAAAAAAAGCCCGGGAAGCACCAACCCTACATAGCCTTTTATCACATTTGAGTCTTGTACAAAACAACTCCTTCATAAGTGTTAGGTGCGATTTAAATTGAAGAAACGTTGTGAGCCATTCTAGCATTGGATTCGAGCGTCATAACACGTATGTAATGCCGTTTTCATAGTAATGTAGACCAACGTGGTACCTGGACTGATCGATATTTTGTTTTGTTTTTGGCTAGTGCACATACCCTAACTAAATCCAGCTTTCCCATGCAGGTTTATATTTGCGTGTCGGGGGAAGGGCGGGGGTGTATTCCTTGTGTCTTGACATAGAAAACGGGCTGTTATGACTAGAAATATGATTAGCGAGAAAGCGGACGAACTCATTTATTTTATTCCTTGTTTTGTGTGCGCGCTGTCCTCTCACTTCGCTTTCGCTCCACGTATCCTTCCGTGGAATCATCGCAGCTGACATCCGCAGTTGACAAGGAAACTAGAAACCCGGAAGTCGGAGCGTGTGATTTGCATGTCATCGCCAATTTTCTCGAAAAGCAGCAAACTGACAGTCAGGGGCCACCCGCACGGCTCCGTGTCGTTTTTCAACCGCTCCCTGTGGTCTTTTTCATCTCTAACTCTATGTAGTTCAGTGCAGCACTGACTACGATGAATGCTGAAAAGGCTCTTCCGGAGTGCAGTTTTCCCTTGATAGTTCATTCCTGTCGATAACCGCTCAGAACGTTTCGAAACAGATGACGGCATCTTACAAAATATAAGAACTATACTATATTCCACTGCGAAGTCTCTGAAGTTAACTCGCGCACGAGTGATAGTTCTAATGCATTAGAGGTATTTTCTATGAAACTACTTTGTACTGTCTACTTCGCCTGTCGATGTGCGCATTCCTAGCTAACTAATGATACCTTCACCAAAGAGTTTCACTATCGTTACCTGCCCTTAAAGGGGCTGACAACTGGCCATAATGTATTGTGAGACATTGATGGAAATGAAATGACCAGGACCTATAGGGATAGAATCAAGCACGCTGTTCATGATTTAAGTAGAAGTCATGATTTTAAATTGGCAAAGAAAGTTTCAAAAACCAGTGAGTGGCGTGACCTTGCGGTTAAGTGTTGGTACCTCGGATGTAGTACAAGCGAGTACTGTGCGTAAGCCGGCTGTTATTACGTACAGCATACTTATTGGTTAAAGTTGCCGTTCGTATATGATTAGATTTTAGCGCTTTATTCTTTGGGTATTAAGAAGTAAAAGGAAGTGCACGCTAACGAGCGACGCTGTCTTCGTGGTAACGAGTGGAGCGACAGAGCGGGTTCAATGCATCGCAGCGCACATGAGGGCTGTTGTACGCGCGCAGGTTTGCGAGTAAGTAGCCCGAGTTTCGTGGTTTCTGTGAAATAAGAAATCCCATCGACCAATTGTGCCCTGAATGGGTACCAGCACTGCAATAATAACACTACTGGCATATCTTACCACATAGCTTGGCTTGGATAAAAAGAAACTGTGTGGCGCCTGCAGCCAGTAAAAGCATGGCCTTCGAGTTCAGTTTGTGCTACTTGGAGGGAGCCATCGCTTAGGTGCAGATTCGGACGCCACCTATTATTGTAAGTATAATTGAACGCTTCAAAAAACATTACCCGCAAGCACATCGGCTTGATGATGAAAATATTACTTTCAAACTGCTAGGGACGCACTTGTCTGCTTCCCACTTATGTCGACGTATAGTCGCTATCGCGCTCACCTATCACTGTTTCCAGCATGTGTCTTTAGCACGACTACATCCTCAATGTAGATCGCAAAAGTACGATAAAAATGTTACGTGGCATTTTCCGCGTTACAACTGTGTGATTGGACACTCAGACCAGTAAGCTTTCCGTTGCATTAAAAAAACGGGTACCATAAAAAAATATTGGTTGTCAGTTCCTTTAAACATTGCTTAGAACATGAAACTATTAAACCATAGCAGCACTCCAGATGCGCAAAAGCTACACTAAGCGCATGTTTTCAACCAATCGATGCTAGAATTGGGCGCTGTTAAATGTTCTATTCACAGCAACGGCGTTAACGTGGAGCGATCAGGCAAAGAACCAGTTTTATGTTCGCTTTCTGTAAAAAAAGCGAAATTACTTCCACATTCACACACAAACACAAGACCGAGGGGCTCGATTTTTGTTAATCATGACCATATAAAGCCAACAGACAATGAAGCGAAGGAAAGCATCGGGGAAATTACCTGTCGTTGAAATTCAAATGTAAATATAGTAAAGAAAAGGGAAGTGAAAGTGGAAGAAAAGTTAACGTAGCAGCAGTGGGAGCCAAACCGACAACCTCCACATTACGCGCGGGTTGCACTAACAATTGTGCTACCGCGACGGCTGTCACTCCGCCGACTAACTTATGTATTTATGTTTCCTAGGTGTGTTAGTCCTGGAAGTGTTAGCCAGCGCCACTCAAAGGCATGTTGGGCGGATGTGGAACATAATTTCTTGCTCCATGGCGTCACGTAACGCGTCAACTTAGGAGAGCAGGCACGTGGGTAATTAACGCTTGTATGCTGCCTAATGACATTAAGGATGCCAGAGTTGAGATTTTCGCAATCAATGAACGAGAGAGAAAGGGAACCAAGGGGGTCGATTTTTGTTGATCATGACAATATAAAGCCAACAGATAATGAAGCCGAGGAAAGCATCGGGGTAATTAGCTGTGGTTGAAATTGAAATGTAGAAAATGGTAAAGGGGGTTAAGACAAGAGAAAGTGGACGAAAATATAACGTGCCACCGGTGGGAGCCAAACCCGCGTTTGTATATATATTTATATATATATATATATATATATATATATATATATATATATATATATATATATATATGTATATATGTATCACCTGAACCTGTTTATGTATTTTGCTCAGTGGCGCTGCGGAAAGTAAAGCTGCAGCGCTTTCGCTCTCTTAATGTTTCTGATCCCAAAGGCCTATGATGGGTGGCTATTGGACGAATGAGTTCGCTTATTCGCCCCACAAACGTGTAGTTTATGCGAAAATGTTCACCGTAGTACAGTGGGCGCTGCATATGAAGTGAAGTTTATTCAAAGTGTGAGAATACATGTATACACGAGAAGGACGAGAAAGAGAGAGAGAGAGAGAGAGAGAGAGGGAATGATGCATAGAAAGGTAGGGAGGTTAACCAGAGGCAGTTCCGGTTGGCTACCTGCACGGGGGAAGGGTGAAAGGGGATAAAAAGAGAAGGAGAGGGGAAGGGGGACATAGAGATAAATAGAGACGAACAGAAACAAACCGACAAAACTACAGAGCGGTAGGAGGCGGCGCTCTTAAAGTCTATCGTGAAGCCCCGCAAACAGCAGGAACCTTAATAACGCGAGTAAGGCCTTCAGCGCGGATGTTCTGTGAGGGTGCTGTCCTAAAGCTTTGAGTTCTGATAGTGGGCGATTGTCCAACTACTCCAGTAATCTGCCCAGCACTTGTCTCTGGGCACTGTATCGCGGGCAGACACAGATAATATGTGCGAGCATCTCATCGATGTTGCATGTGGCGCACGTGGAGCTGTTGGTCACTCCTATTAGGAAAGCATATGAGAACGTAAATGCAATGCCTAGCCACAGACGGTATAGCATGGTCTGTTCGCGTCGTGGTAGCCCAGGCGGTAGGTGGATCCGTAGGTCCGGAGGCAACGAACGCAAACGACACATGGTGAAAGCGTTCGGGACCCACAGAGGCAAAGTACATACCTTCACGGGGCATCCATCGCAGCCCAGCTGCCGCGTCTGTTCGCGAAAGCGGAATCAAGACACGTTGACCACTTTCATGTGCAGATCGGGCGGATTCGCCGGCGTGGTCATTCCCTCTGATGCTGCAATGTCCTGGAAGCCATTAAAAGATTATCTTGTGTCCCTTTTCATGGCTGCGATGATATATGTGTCGAATTTCTGAGGCCAGTTGTTCCCTGGGTCCGTGGCGCGTTGGGCTTTATATGCACTGAAGGGCTGCCTTGAAGTCACTAAAGACTGTGCATTGTTGTAGTGGTTCCTGATTAATGAAATCAGGTGCAGCACGGAGTGCCGCAAGTTCCGCATCCGTTGTTGTGGTCCTACATGAAGTTCTTAATTTGATTTCTTCAGCTTTTGGCGGGATGATGACTGCATCAGCTGAGCTGTTGAGTTTTACCGAATCATCTGTGTAGACATGTTGCCGCAAACTGCGTACGTTGTGAATGTGTTCCAATATTGTTTGTTTCAAACCTTGCAACGACGCTTCAGCTTTCTTTCTGATTCCTGAAATTGTCAATTGCACTTTCGGCCGGTGCAGTCACCACAATGAGTCTGATAATCGTGTAGCAGGCGTAAATTCTGATGGCAAGTGGGACCGATGTCTTACAACACCTTTGAAAAAAGTTGAATGTGGCCTTTTTTGCTGGCAGGCAAGCAAGATTGTGTGAGGGAATCCGAATGAGGTGTAGGATATGTGTTCTCCGGACATCTGTATCTATGTAGACTGTCAAAGGAGTGTCTCCGCCAATGGCCACTGTCGCAATCGATGACGTAGTTTTGGGGAGACCAAGACAAGTTCTGAGTGCCTGTGCTTGCACACTCTGGAGTTTGCGGATATTTGTAGTGAAAGTAGTTCCTAGTACAGGTAAGCTGTACCGCAAGAAGCCCAAAAACAGTGCTTTATATAGTTGCAACATTGATGGTACTGTAGCGCCCCAGGATTTCCCACCGAGAAACGCAAGAAGGTCCGCGATGACGGTCAAACGCTTTGTCATGTACGAGACGTGAGGGCTCTAAGGCAAGTCCCTATCAATCATGATTCCAAGAAAGCGGTGTGTTCATCTGTACCATACAGTTTGGTCATTAATAAGCAAAACATACGGGTCTATCGCTTTGCGCGGAAAAGCGACGAGCTCACATTTCTCGGGGGAAAGCTCCAGGCCTTGCCTTCTTAGGTATGTTGATAGGCCATTGAAGCCTTCTGAAGTCGTGCGCGGACTTGTACACGTGCCACTCCTGAAGCCCATATGCAAATGTCGTCTGCATATACGGAGAGCTGAACGGTTTGCGGTAACGAATCGGCGAGACTAACGAGCACCAGGTTGAACAGGGTCGGGCTGAGTACTCCGCCTTGTGGTACACTACGACTGGCATAGCTAGACGGCGTTGGTCCGTCTTCAGTCAAAATAAAGAAAGATCTTCCATTCAAATAGCTGCGTATCCAGCGAAAGGCGTGTCCACCAATCCCTATAGCTTCTAAGGCGTCCAGAATCGCATGATGATCGACAATGTCGTACGCATCTTTAACACCAAGGAATAAGGCTGCAGTGATTCGCTTCAGATGTTTCTGGTGCTGTACATATGCTACAAGTTCAATAACGCTATCTATTGATGAGTGTCCGCCTCGAAAGCCAGCCATGACCTCAGGATTGACGTTGTAAAATTCCAAGTACCATTCTAACCGTGTAAGGATCATTCTCTCCCTTACCTTGCCGACGCAGCTGGCCAGTGCTATCAGACGGTAAGATGACAATTCCAGTGGAGATGTCAGGCTTGAGGATGGGAACAGGGCGACTAGGTTTCCACGTGGTAGGGACCAGTCCGTCACGCCATGTTGCATTATATAGGCCAAGAAGTGCATCTCTGGCCCCTTGACCAAGGTTTGCAAGCGCAGAGTACGTGATGCCATCGGATCCTGGTGACGAAGATCGTCTGCACCCAGCAAGTGCGGCCTCCAGTTCTTCGATGCAGAAAGGAGCGTCCATACGAGGATCTCGGGAGCAAGGGGGGACAATAGGAATAGGTGCGCAAGGTGAATAGGTGAACGCCGGACTCGCAATACTTGCGCAGTAATCTTCGGATACGTTGACTTCTCGGCGTCCTTGATGGAGTGCTAGAGATTTAAATGGCCGGCGTTGTTGAGGAGCTGTTCGAAGTCCGCGGACTGTTCTCCAGACAACTGACAGAGCTATATGCGGATTGGTAAACTCACAAAAGAATTTCCAGCATTGATTTTGCACCACAACAAGAGGACGTTGAATTTGCTTTTGAATGCGTCTGGCCTCTTTAAGGTGGTAAACCAATTTAGTCCGTCTGTGCCGTAGGTCCGTTCCCCGGCGGATTACCCGGAGGCTCCGTATTTCCGCATAAACATGCGTGTATTTCTCCAATGGCCGAAATGAACGCATAGCATTCTGCATAGCCTTGGTTGAATTTCTAGTGTGGACGAGATGCCTTCGTGGCATGCGTCTTCCATAAGTGATTTAAACACGTGCCAATCTATTGTTCGTTTAAAACAGGATGGGATGGACTTGGTTAGTCCTTTAACCTTCAGGTAGGTAGGAATGTGGTCGCATCCGTGGGTTTCTATATCTGTGAACCAAAGGACGCGGTGAGCGAGGCATCGCGTGACAAAAGCCAAGTCTAAACATCTACGGTACGTCCGGCCGCGCAGAAACCTGGGACTGTCATCGTTTAGACAGCAAAGCTCACGGTCACAGGCAAAGGAAACGAGGTTTCTTCCTTTGGAATTTACCTTGAGGCTTTCGCAAAGTGAATGAAGTGCGTTAAGGTCCCCAAGAACAATGCGTGGACCTGGAGTCGCATCTATATTGCCACTCAGTCTCTGTCTGTCGAAACGACTTGATATAGAAAGGTAAGCGCCCACTAGAGTAAATGAAAGTTTGCAATTTCATGGTTAAACAGACGTACTGATTACTGTCATGTGGCAGCACAATGTAAGTCAGTTCACACCGTATATAGATGATCACCTTGCTAATTTCATGGAAAATCGATGACACATAAGATCCGGACGGGTTTCTGTATGTTCGGTTCACTTACGACAATAACGGGCAATCGATTGGTGCAAAGGTAATGGCGAAAATCAGCAATACGGAATTTCAGTCCACGGGCATTCCATTGCATAATAGAGGCTTCCTTGACTTGTCTGAAGAACGGCTGACGCGGTAGAGCCATTGTGCTTGCTATTCGAGGCTCGCAAGAACCGGATCCAGACCGTCCAGCACTTGCAGTGCACCCCGAGCAAATGGCGTCTGCATGTCAATGATCAAAAGGCGAATGACTTTCATTAGAGACTTGATTATAGCGATTACTTGCTTGTCTTGTCCTCGCACGCAATCTGTGCCGTCGTCATTGGTGCGTTGGTAGTCCACCGTCGATCTTTGTTCTGTTGGAGGAGTTAATTTCAGAAGTGCAGGCCAAGCGTTTGCAGAAGACGTATTCAATGCGTCACCAGACGCCGTGTTGCTAGTGTGGGTGAGCGTCTTGGGAGCACCAGCTGTTGGAAGTAGCGTCTTTCTTACGACGGTCTCAGTATTTCTAGTAGACTAAGATCGTCTTCGGCGGACAGGACGTCATCGCACTTTGGCGGCAGCCTCTGTATGCGTTCAGTTGTCTTTCACCATTGTTCTGGACTTTCAACTCTGTCTTGTGCCTCGGGCAGTCTTTCGACAATGCTTAATGAGGACCAGAGAATTCGCACACTTAAAATCAGTCGCACGGAAAGCATCAGCGCTGTGCTGCTCAGAGCATTTTGGGTACACGGTTGAATTTATGCATATGCCGCTGACATGCCCTATTTTCAAACAATTACGGCACTGAAGTGATCGTGGAATGAACGGTCGGACTGGATGACGAAAAAAATCCAACTTTCACCTGTGACGGCAAGCTTCCTCCCTTGAAGGTTATCCTCACACAACGTGATTCTCCTAGACGACGGATTTCAGTAACAGTGATATCTGGTGCGGCGGGTTTAACCAAAATACGCAGATCGTTGTCGCTGATTGATTCATCAACATCATAAATCACACCTGATGAAGCATCGCTGTCCTGTGGTATTATTGTGCGAACATTAATCTTGCCCAGCACTTTGACTATTCTCAAGATATCCAGCGCTGCTCTGACCTTGACATCGACCATGAGAATGTTCTCACGGGTGTTATTCTCACATCTATAATCTTATTCGGAACAAGAACCTCCAGTGTGACAGATATGGCTTGCCTGTTTAGCCGATTCAGGCCGTCGGTTGGCGTCTCGGGCAAGAAGAGGATGGTATGAGCCGTGTCATTGTTCTTTGATATCGCCGTCCTCCCTGTTGAAGACGAGGAAGCAGTGACGATTCTCCTCTTTCCTTTTTGCCTCACAACTGTCAAGTAATCACCGTCATCCGATAAATCCTTGTCTGAAGCAGAGAAGTACAACATGATGTCCTCGCAGCCTGTATCGCTCATGAGGTGGTTGCGCTTCCTCAGAACGCTTGACGCTGTGACGTCTGTCTCCTCCGGACGTCTAGCGGACTTCACTTCAATCGCTGAAGGTCTCGGGAGCGGCGTCTCCCGAAAGCACGCAAAAATACTCGTAAAATGAAAAGAGCGGAAAACAGGGTCCCGTTAGGCAAAGTGCTTAACAGGGCGCATCCGCTGCATACGTTGACAGTCAGCAGCAACGCCACTCTTCTATAGTGTCGATGAGATCTGGAAGACATTATGAAGACACAGATTCAATAAAACCAGCTAACAACACTTACACTCAATACGTAGGCTGTTTTGTGTTGAGAGTGAGAGTGTGAAAGAGAGAAAGACAGGGAGGTGAACGATTGTCTGCTCGGTTGGCTATTTACACGCGGGGAAGTAAGAAAAATTTGGGTCAGCCCACCCGCAGGTGAATGGTCACTCACGTATGTAGTCACAAGCGCTCGTCGAGCCCAGTCGCCTTCAATAAGCACGTTAGCGCTCTAGATACCTTGTGCATACTAGAGTTCTGCGGCCAAGGTCCCAGGATCTTTGTTCCCGAGGACGGTCTGTCGTTTATGTGGCTGAGAGTATATCGTTGAGAGCCGAACGACGGACAGTGGCACAGAATCTGCTCTATTGCCGCCTTGGATCCGTAAGAGTCATATGTGGTGCCGTTGACTATTCCGACGAGGAATGAATAAACGTCCGTAAAACTGGTGACCAACCAAGTGTGCCATACTAGAGTTGTAAGCACTAAACCTTGTACTAAATGTACTACCTACTTGAACACAATTCGCTAGAGGTGCCCTAGACTAGTGCTGACAAAAGTTGACGAAAGTAACCAATGCTGCCGAAGGTTGTTCGAGGGGGCCCATTATCTCTATCAATTTCGGAACAAAACTGAGAAATAAAGGCCCTATAAAACGGAATTCGATAATTAACTTTATGAACTTGCACAGGATGACAAAAAACAAAAGGACAAACAGGCAAAAGAACTGGTCAGGCATTTTGACGAAATCGTATAACACAGCCTTTAGAAACAAGTAAAACATATTCATGAGAAAGGAAAGAAATGTTTACAGAAGGGCAGAGAGGTCAGCCTGAGCTGTTACTTGCTCTGGCCTACTATTCTACACTGAGGAACCGGAACGGGGAGGAAAAGAGCTGATGAATGATGATGATGACATCAGGAAGAGGTGCGTATGTACAAGTTTACAGCGTTGTGGCATTTCTAAAGCCGTGCGTCCAGCCCAGTGGCTTGTAGAAAGGGGATAGCGGCACTTGTTATCAGGGCTGCGCTGTTTGCATTAGGCCAAGGACCTCAAAGAAACTCGTCTGACAGCGGCCTCTTATCGACGTTTGCAATTGATGAGGCCAGTTGCTGTCGTTCTTGCGCGTACGCGGGACAAACGCAAATATATGATCAAGTGTTTCTGGTACTTGACAGTATTCAGAGTTTGGGCTAGCATCGCTGCAATCTATCAGATGACTATAACACTTGGTGAATGCGACACCAAGGCGAAACCCGTGCACCACGTTTGTTTGGCTTCTTCTGAGCTTGTGATGCACACGGAATTTCATTTCTTGGTCCCATTTATGCACTCATTTGTGCCGTCGATCAGGTTGGGTCCAGTGCTCCAACGTACGGTTGCGTATTACGCAACGAAGTAGGGCGTTTGTGTCTGTTCGTGAGAATGAAATGCGTAATTCAGAATGATTACTTAAAGCAGCTTTCGCTTCAGCGTCTGCCTATTCGCTCCCTATCATACCGCGGTGTGAAGGCATCCACTGAAAGGTGATATTGTGGCCATTTATATTTGCATGGTCGAGAAGCTCTGTAATTTCTATAGCATTGAACAATACGGGCACCGTCTGGGGATACAGTCAATCGTTTGAAGAGCTCGCTTCGGGTCGTAGAAGATCGTCTATGCGCATATTCATGAAATCCAACGGAACCTCTATATTGGATGAAACAATGAATGATGTGCGCCAAGGAAGTGGATCCTGCTTTCCATTCAATGTCTTCTATATTTAAATACTTAACTGATGAGTCTATTCTTGACGTTTCGTCATCACAAGCGGTTGGTATTGAAGTGAAACAGTTGCGCAGGACTGATGACTAAAAAGTAAAAAAAACAACGTTTTTATTGAACACATTGTGGGAGGGCAAAGCTATATGTGATCTTGGATTGTAGCGCGAAGTGAACACGGACACAGAATGGGTCTGTCTGCTCCTTTCTGTGTTCGTGTTCACTTCGCGCTACAATCCAAGATCATGTCACCGTACCAACTCGCCCAACTTTCCATCCTTTTGCAAAGCTATATACTTTTATGAGTTTCACTGAAACTGTTACATTTATGGTAGCGAAAATGCGCACAAAAACACAAGAGAAGGAGAGATGGACGCGGGATTCGGGCACACCTACGAGTACAACTTAAATTTGCCAAGAAAATGAATCCCTGTTTGCGGCTTTGTATAGCGTTAGCAAAACACTTTCTTCCCAAACCTTGTCGCTCCAATAGTCCTCAATACACACGTGGTCACGTGAATAAGGATGGACAACATCTACTTAAATATCCGCTACAAGACACTGAAAGACGACGTTTTAAGCATGATCTGATGGCTGATGGCTTTGGACCGCAGACCCTTAAGCCTCAAAAGGATCCTGGAATCATTACCAAAATATTCGTTACAAAGGCGAACGCTAGCATAACTCTCCAGCTATTTCTAGAAGCGAGCGATATCCTCGGCAAATGTTGAGTTGAGTTTCTGCCATCTACTGTAAGCTCACCGTATGGATTTCACCTGACCTGAGTCTCCGTGTAATCTTTTCTACCCTTCTTTGAGATTTACATATATTATAATACAGCATGTTCTTCCACTGCTATATCCATGGCCTACAATGTGTTATTTAGTTGTTTATGAGAACATACGCGTAAATGCTTCATAGAGGCAACGCGCCTCAAGCTCGCAGAAAATATACCGCACTACACGGCATGCAGATGAAAATTGAACGTCGAATGAGCATTGACGAGCTACATGTTTCTGTTTTTTTTTTTTTTGGTGTGGAAGGGGTGGTTTCCTCAAATTTTTGAGAGGAATTGCAAGAAATGGTAGTGATATCGAAAATAGCATTTCAAATCTTACGATTGCTCCAGCGAAAGGAAATATAGGAACGGTTTTCAAGTGGCACCTCAATCATGAACATAACGTGACTTGACCAAAGTGATAAAGAAAAGCAAGAGCTCATCATTGGAAAGCAAAAGTAGATATAAATTGGCCGAATGAGGTTCAGGAGAGGAAGTCAGAAGGAGAAAACGATAAGGAACTGCACGTTTCATCGCAAACGTGGAGAGATGTCATTTGGGAATGACACTCCAGAAGAACCAATACGAGATTAAGGAAATTAAATTTGCAATCTCTTCGTGGTTGGGTCTGCAGTACCAAAAAGGAAGATGACTGGAGAGAGCGAAAAAAAATTGAGACGAGCAAAGCAGAGCCGTAGATGCACATTTGTTTAGGTGTGCTCGGTTTTTCATCAGAGGAAATGAACGAGAAGCTGGAATATCTTCCCATGCGAAAACGCATCACTGGAGAAAAAATAATAATGAAGTTGACGGCTTCGTTTCCGTCGCTGAGGCACATTCTTCAACTTCTTTTGTTTTATTTTGGTTCTAGCTATAATGTGTGAGCCAATTTTCTCGTGTCGCGTTAAGAGGAAGCTTTAGCTGGGGCCCAACACCGACGCGGCCTATTCAAATACACGTAAAACGCAAGAACGCTTTTCTGAGATAACCTCTGGACCAATTTTAATGAAATTTGTTGCATTTGAGAGAGAAAGTCAAGTTCTACTGACTGTTGGAAGCGGAATTTAGATTTAGGGCTTCAATTTTGTGAAAACGATTTTCAAAAGTTTGAAAGTTCTAAAAAATAGACGCACGAAGTTTATAAATTATTATCTCGGCATCAAAAACAGATATCGTGGTTCTGTAAACGCCATCGATTAGATCATTTAAAGTGGACAAATTTGATATGTCAATTTCTAACTTATGGGAATTTGTTACGTTGTGTACAAGAGTTATACAAGAGCTGTATTTCCATATTACTGAATTTTTTTAGATTCATGAGTAACATATCAATTTCGTCCGCTTTAGATGTGCTATCAGATGCAATCCACGGCATTGTGACATCAGTTTTCCTTGCTGAATTACGTAGTTGTAAACTAGATAGTTTCGTTTACTGGAACTTTCCTATTTTTGCCAATATTTAACAAAAAATTTATTATCTAAATCAAAAATTCGAAAAAAAAACAGTCGCTAGGTTTTAAGTTTTTCTTTTAAATGCAACAAATCTTGTCAAATGTGGTGCAGTGGTTGCCGAGAAAAACGAATCATCCTTTTACATGTATTTAGATAGGAGCACCCGAGCTAAAGCTTCCTCTTAACTTTAAGGCATTCCTTTTTCTCCCCGTTTCTTCTTTCATTCAGTGCATATGTTTTTGTAGGCTCCTGAAAGTGTTGAGTGGAATCCACGAAAGTGAGGACTTGAAGTGACGCGCCTTGAAATAGGCATCTTGCATGGCGCGACGTTTCTCTCTAACGTACTGTTTTGTCGTGTCTCTTACATTGGTGCGACGGCTCGGATAATGGACTCGTCCGATTAAAGTTCAAGTGCGTGTTCATCTTCTTTTCAAGGGCTGTTCGTAGTTCGTTTAGCACTATAAATAATTTGTTGATGGTTGTGGGAAATTTCACATTGCTATCTTGCCGTAGCTTCCGTGGCATATATGTTTCGCATCTCCTGATAGAAACAAAGCAGTATACAGTTGATAAGTGGTTTCCCACCTGTTGTTATGCGCAGGTGACATTTCATGCTCCAGATCACAAGTGCACCCGTGTGCGAAACCACGTTAAAATATCATTGCTATACGAATAGAGACTTTTACTTATATGCGAAAAAAAAGAAGAAAAAACAGTCTGGTATACGTTCACGACAGATGGGTCCGGTTTCCATAGAAGCCCACACATTCAAAACATGGCCGCTTAATGGACACTGGCACTATATTTGGACGAGGGGGTCACTCCCCGTAGAAGAAACTGTAGTCAGACACGCAATAAAAAAAAGGAAAAAGATAGAGGCGCAACCGGGGAAAATTTGCGCTACCTAAGGTTTCCCTGACTCCCGGTGGTTGTGCCGCAATAAAAGAAAATGCGTGACAGTGAGCTTACTTTATTGATAGTCACAAGTTATTAAAATGAAATGACAGCCTAAATAAATAAAGAAAGAAATTAAATGTTATTTTCTCTTTTTGTCGCTCTGTTATTGCTTGCTTTTTAACGTATTTGAAGTCGCCACGCGGAACGTCGCGGACAGTGCCTCCATGGTTACCGGTTTCCCATCGCGCTCATCCCCAGGTCTTGGTTTTTGCCGACTCATTGCTATCACGAAATGTTGTAGGGCTGGCGAGGGAGAAGTATGACGCTGCGAGGACGTGAAAACGAGGCGCTTTGCAAGTGGTCGACGGATGGAGGGCACGGGAAACGTTGCACCATAAATAAAAGATGGCAAAGTCAGCGCACCGCATATGCTTGCGCGCTCTACTGTGGTGTTTTAATACCGGACAGAGCAACGAAGCTTGGTTGACATGCGTTACAAATGGGACAGTCAATTGCAAGTTTTTAAAAACCACCGTTTCTCAGCAGGATACTGTTTTGCCGCTGTCAAAGGCTGGTGCATGATCAGTAGCGTTCCGTAGAAACCTCGGCGCAGTTAGTGCGATTCGTTTCATGATGATGATGATGATGACTATAATAATAATAATAATAATAATAATAATAATAATAATAATAATAATAATAATAATAATAATAATAATAATAATAATAATAATAATAATAATAATAATAATAATGTTTATTGCAAACAAAAATACAAAACAACACAAAGAGGCTGGTCTGCGCCTCTGTTGGCTTGTACGACGGTGCCTATGAATATGAGACACATAGCTAAACAAATACATAAGTTGATGAGACATGTAGGATAAGGAAAAAATGAATGACAAAAAATAGAAAGGAACAAGATAACATTTGGTTGCTCTACTTAAAACAAAAGAAATTGATGAAGTAAATATCATGGTGCGAAAATGCTCTGGAGGTTAACTTCACCATAGCTCCTTGAATAATTCTTTAAGCACGCGCTTTTCGATGTCGCGTTGAAGATTTCATCTGGTAAATTTTAAGATATCCGGCATATATGCATAGCGTCTGGCCGCACCAAACCTTGTGGCTGAACGAGGAACAACATAACAGACGTGCTTTATAAGTTCTCTTGTTACGGCACTTCTTTGTTTGAACGCGGAATTCCAAAAATGTTTGTTGACAACTGTTTCTTAAGCAATGATTGAAAATTCGGTAGACCGAGTTCACGCAAGGCTATTTGAAGCTGTTACTATTGCGGAATTGAAGGCAACACTTATAAAAATATTTTTTTATAATTCTGTCGACCCTGCATCGATCTCCAACAATCCGAACAGAAGCCGAAGACTGTAATGCCTTATCTCAACACGCTGCAACCCAGTGGATGTACAATAATATTTTTACGGCCAAGAGCGCAAAACGTTTGACATTAAACAACAGCCAAGCGACTGACCTCAGTTTAGAACAAACAACTGATAATTGGTGTTGCCACGATGAGTTACTATCGAAAGATATTCCGAGATATTTCACACCATCCACGTATGGAATAGGTGCACACTTACTAAAAACACAGTTCGGCTCATGTTAGTAGAGAGGCATGTTGATTACAGTAGTCTTTTGTGGAGAGTGAAAACAAACAAGTTGTGTTTTTTTTTGGGCATTAACAACAATTCCATTCTTAGTGAACCAAGGTATTGCATTGTACACGTCAATATTCCAACATTTCAGTGGACATTTTGTAAGACAGATATTTTTCCTCTAAGACAGTGTCACCAGTGTACTGCAACACGGTACATTTGAAAATTCCCAAAGCACAACCATTAACGAAGATGTTAAACAACAATGGCGATAGAATGAAACCCTGAGGAACTCCAGCTTTCAGCGACAGCTTAGAACTAAAAACACCCTTATCATTGGTAGTGACCACTTGAAATATGTTGCTCAAGTAATTTTCGAGAATTTTATAAAAAGGCCCACGAAATCCCCAAGAATACATTTTATTCCACAAGATTTGATGATTCAGGGTGTCAAACGCTTTCGTTACATCTAAAAATAGCACACATGTGAAAAGATTCTGATCGAATGCCCAGAACAGTTCTTCAGAAAATTCCCCAAGCAGTACCACAGTACCATTCCTTGAAACAAAGAGAAACTGTCAATCAGTCAAGATAGAAAATTTGTTAAGGAAAGAAGACATAGTGTGGGAAAGAAATTTTTCTGAGACTTGAGCAGAAATTGGCCGATAGATTTCTATATTATCTTTATTCCATGACTTGTGTAGCGGTAAAAGAACTACAGTTTTTGGGTATACCGGAATTTCGTCACCTTCGAAAAACCATTCAGTCTATGCAGGATAATATCTGACAGCGCATTAAAATTCCTTGTGATGGTGTGTAAAGATAATGCATCATATCCAGTGGGCTTGTTAGGACGGAAACTGAAAATAATTTCTTCCAAGTCGCCCGTCGCGATTCTCTGAAGAAAAGCTGACGCAGATACAGATAGCCCTAACGACCGAGTGTGTGAATGAAAAGACAGCTCTTTGGGACGCTCTAACAAAGTTCCTGTTGAAAGCATCAGCCACTTCTGCGGGAGGTTACTGAAAAGCACCGAAAACAGACTTTTTACTGGAAATCACTCCCCTGAGATGATTTACCAAAGACCAAGTTTTGCTTACATTATTTGAAGATTGTTGGAATTTATAATAAAAGTAACGGCGTTTGGCGTCACACAGAAGAGCAACAATTCTATTTCTTGCAAACTTGTATTTTAATCGCAGTGCTTTGTTTCTCGGATTTCTTTTGCAGCGTTTCCACAAGGTGTCTTGATACGAAATAGAAGCAAGAATTTCCGTGTTCATCCAGCAGTGACCCTTTCTTATCTGCTTATAGTTATCAGCCGTGCGCAATTTAATTCAATTTTTTTCAGTTGCGTACCGAACCTTTCATACACTTTGCCCGACGAATATTCTTTGGTTAAGGATGCCCAGTCAAACGAAACGATAAGCTTAACAAGCTTGGATTGATTAACAATAGGGACAAGGCATTTGTGCTGCCCAGATGCAGTTTCGACCGACGGTGTTCCAGACGCGTCTGGTACGACAAGACGGCATGCTACAAAGTAATGGTCAGACAACCTATGTAGAATAGTACGTGACCTAAATGTAAACAAGATTGGGCTAGGCTATATTAACTAACTTTGCTCTAGTAGGAGCTCCAATTGTACATTCCAGACCATAAGCAGACAACGTAGATAAATAATTACAAACAGTAACTTTTCTCAGTAGCCTCTGATCAAGCAGAATTGGTGCACTGAGTTCCACTGCCGCAGAGATTCATCAAGCTCCACAAGAAACTGTGAAAGGGTGCATGAGGGTGGTCGATAAACCCGTAAGATATGCACCGAAAATGACCACGTAAAATTTTGACCGTCATAGATTCAGCATGCGCAAAAGATGCATCAGTAGAATACACTTCACAGTTGTCGTTTACAAAGAGAGCAATACATCCGCCACAACACCCGCTTCGTGTAATAAAATTTGCGGAAAAGCCCTGCAAGGTAATGGTATCAAATCAGGCCTAGGAAACATTGATTTTTGCGATTACAAAAACGTCTACAAAGCAGCTGCCGACTCAGCCAGAAATTTAAATTCGTCCCAGTATTTACGTAGACTTCGAATATTAACGCTCACAACGGGGAAATCTTTATCAGAATTGCATCGAAATTTTGTTTTAAATGAACTGAAGTCCAGTAGTTCGCTGAAAGGAAAAGGCATGTTGGCTAAGCAATGTTTTCGAGGTCTGCTTGTTTACCGATTCGAACAAGAGACACTGTTTCATTCTTTTTCACGGAGATCTTGCCTCCTCTCGTCCGACAATACCGATAACCCTCCTCCTTTGCCTTCGTTGTACCTTTCCAGAAGAGATCACGTTTAACTTTGGTCAAGCTGTCATTGAAGTAGATCTTTGGAAATCATACACCTTCACGTAGTTGCTTCAGCTTTCACCGTGCTTGAAACCATTTTTCCTTCCAAATTACAGATGCAAAGCGCACCACGACCACAGGTGTACGACCGATTTGGACTTTTAAGCTGTGTACTTGCGCAATGTTGTCAGCCGAAAACCCAGACAATTCCAGTTTTGCTTAATATTGCATGATTTTTTGTGTTAGGCTTCCACTACTTTTCTCTGGCAGAACGTGAATCGCAAGATTCTTTAGTCTGCTGTACTGCTCAGTTTCATTTTGGTTTTCTTCTAGCTTTTGTATTACTGCTGTCTGAGTTAACACAGTTGTTTTCAGAGGTTCCAATTCAGCACAGTCAGACATTTGACGTTCCTGAATATCTTGCTGTTGTTTCAAAACAGAATCGTACTTCTCGGACAGAAACGACACCGATCTTTCGAGTTTAGCAACTGGTGCGGAGGGCCCAGGAGACAACAAGAGCCGCAGGAGCCCTGGACTAAGGGCGCCTCCCACACAAGCAGAAAGACACCTGCTTGTCCTTTGATCTTTAAAATAAATGTTTCTCCTCCTCCTCCTCCTCCTCCTCTTCCTCCTAACTGATTTCAATACAGCCATGAACTCGTCTTGCAGCAATAGGAAAGAATCAACCTTCTTATGTAGAATCGGCAAAGACTGCAAACTTTTTCTGATTTCCCCTAGCTCATCCAACAGTGAAGACTTAGAACGAGTGTTTTTGTCAAGAGCAGTCTCTGTGCGGCAGTTTAGTTTTTGTTAGTTCGGCACGTTTTACACGCCCACGCATCTCTCTTAGCATGCTTCGCAAACTCTGTATAATACAATTTTGTTGCCCAGTGTCCGGTGGATTGCAAAGGGCGCTGGAGAGAGGTTGACAGATTGTCAGTATAGGAAATGTACGAGGCTCACATGTATTGCTCTTCTACAGAACTAGGAGAATAACTGGCCCGATATTTGTATGTTCCGGCCATGGACATGTGGCAAATCGCAGTTCACTTCGAACTCGGTGTTCGGAGTGAAGAGAGTTTTAAAAAATTCCCCTGCTTTTATCGAAGGAAAAACTAAACCGCGAAACTGACACTAGACAATTTTTACCCTAGTCGCAGCGACGACATTAGTGATAATGTTTATGTCTGCCTATGGTCGACACTATGTTGGGGAAATTAGTTTCTTTGCAGCTGAGCAGGTGGACATCTCTTGCAGAAAAGAAATGGCCCATCATTACTTGCACTTGTATTCCTCTTTCGCTTGAGAAAATGGGCAAAAATATTTACTTTTGAGGGGAGGAGGGGGGAGGGAGGGCCTTGAATACGAGCCTGAAATGGTTACTTCCTACGAAAGGGTCAGACTGTAACCTTACATATTAGTAAGATGATTGCGGTGCGCCATTGCAACAAGCAGAGCAGTGCCCCGAGGTCTGATATTTCAGAGCGAATACATGGCTCTTTGCACCGGCTCCTTAAGGCGAATTGAAATTTATTTGAAATGTTCTTGAGCTGGCGTAGATTAAGCGGATGCTGTATTTTGCTTCAACCTGACTCATTTGTTTTTGAACGATCTTAGAAATAACAGAATAACATACACAACGTAGTGCGTATGGAGTTGTCTGGCGGCAGAATCCGCAGGGCCACTAACAAACGCCGCAGGTGTACTGGAATGCGGAGGAGGCCGTACGGGCGTCGCGCACTAAACATGGTTCGCCCAAGAGTTTCTGCGCATATGACGATAAACCCATCGTCACGAAGTGAACGTTCACGAAGCGTTCTTGCTACGCCAGACAGCGAATGCAACCGTTGTTTAAGCCAACTAGACTAAAACGATTACGTGTTTCTTCATGCTCGACATTGAGCGGCTGAACGCGTGAGATGTACACGATAGGCAAAACCGTGGGGGCGGAGTGTAAGAAAAAAATCTGCAAGCGCACACCCAAGGATAGCATACTATGATGGGCAAGGCAGTATGAACCATTTTTAATATCCACTGCAACCTCAGCGGTTAGCGCTGCATTATAATGAAGCCGACGGGGTTGCTGTCGGAAAGCACACGCGCCCGAGAAAACGTGGACCAATATTCACGAAAATCTGTCACGCTAGAACCGTTCGTAAGAAAAAATTCCAGCAAACGCTGATGCGAAATATATTATTAGCGACGCCAGTCAGCCAGTGGCCAAAAGCACTCCCGAACTAATAGTTTTGTGAATTTGGTTCATGTACATGCAGTTTGCAGTTTCGAAAGAAAAAAAAAACGGACGTCTTGCTTGGAAGCACAAAATGAAATTCCCAAATGTTTTCCCACGTATTTTTTCCCCCAGCGTGTTCTGTTCGGTTTCATGTTACCGCGCTAATTTCGCTCAGTCCTTTTTATCGTTGCCTAAACTCACGACACTTTCTTTATCCTTTCAGCACTGGAGCTACTCGAATGCTGTGTAATCCCAAGCCACTACTTTTGTTTGCATTATTATAATTTCGTATTTCGTACTCATGTTACCCAACTCACGCAAAACAGGAGCAACCAGTCGTGGCACACGTAATGACCACTCTGCGCCCCTGACCTCGCATGCCGCCTTTGACTACAGCAGTCAGAGGGCTTCTACATCCCTCACATTACAAATCGTGAGCACAGGAGCCACAAATCGCGAGTGTCCGTTGACAGCCGCTACGACGCGCGTCGTCTACGCCTGGAGACTGCGCACATGATGAGGTGCGGTGAAACATGCCTGCTGTACTCTGGGTACAGACTGAAGACGTGTCGTGGGAAGTGTAGTGGAAGGTTCCACCTGCTGGCAAGAAAGGTTGGGGCCAAATGTGTTCCTGGCAGGATTGCCGCACTTTTTCATGGAAATTCAGCCCCCAAAAAAGGTCGCATATTCGCCGTTTTATGCGCAACCTTACCGAAAAACGCGGGAGCGAACTGGTTTGGTATTTTTCGAGATCATTCTTGACGCTAGAAAAGGCCTCCTTTCGATGTCACCCCACTGCTCATCTAAGATTCTCAAGCACATCAACTGACCGGCGTACCTCCACCGCCAAACGTTTTGTAATCGTCATCATTGTCATTTTTGTGGACATCGATAAACTTTCTATTTCAGTGCCCTTATCAACATAGGTATAAAAATAGTGGGATGAGTATAATTGCTACTGCTGGGTATATTTTGAGCGTAGCTGTCGTACCCATACATAAGGGATATTAATATGGATAAACTTACGTTGCTTTTTTGTTTCCTGAACCAAACTGCAGAATGAAGTTGTTACCAAAACGGGAAGAAGTGGGAGACTAGCTTTCTTTATTGTATGTCAATAAGGAGTTGCACCCGTGAACTTTTCATCCACAGCTTCAGATGTTCTTGCTTTCCATCCGGAAGATTTAAGCATTATTGTCCAGTAATTCGCACTTTCATCATCATGCTTGTTATACATTGCGGCGGTTGCTCATTCTTTTGTACCAACGTTTAAAGTTGAATTGTGTCAAAATATATAGTTTATTAATATTGTAAGAAGGTATAGCCTACACCATAAACATTGCCAAATATATATTGATTCAGTGATTTGATCTGTTTCTGTGCCTCTATAGTTGTCTGCGAAACTTCGTAATCCTTCCGCATCCGTAGGTCCGCAAACAAGAATGGATAATGCGAAGGGACGAAGAACGTATTGCGACATTCAATATATGTTTAAGGCGCTGCCAGCATCGATACTGGAGCAACAAAGATTGTCGCATTATACCTACTCGAATTAGTAGACCTCCTACCTAATATATATCGCAAGGATTATCCGTCATGGAGCAAAAATAAAGCTAAAGCTAATGAAAAATATAGTGCTGGTGGTTGATTCTATGATTAATATTTCGTGCACTACGGGGTGCATTAAAACCTATTCATACAAAAGAGTAGAAGACCGGGCAAGTTGGTTGCATGACGGGAAGGCCAAAGCAAAAACCTGTGGATGTAACAAAACGCAAGAACAAGAACATGTTCCGATTACATCACCCTGAGTTTGGGACTGTGTGTTACATCTTCGGAACCCGCTGCATTATACACGCAGTGTGTCTTAGGAGCCACAAAAATAGAATGCTTTTTGCGGTTATTGTCACACAGTTACGATTGTGAATTCCGAAGTTTGAAGAACCGTGAGCTGTTTACAATGAGCTGAGTTTCTGGTCATTCTTGATAGAATGAGCTTTTGACATACTGCAAAAAGATCATTCGGGAAAAGCTCATTTGCCCCTCTCATTTTTTAGGGCCTATATAACAAAGCCATTCCTTCCGCTGGATTTTATTCGAGTCCGGGCAGTTGTTTCGCACTGGCGCATTGGTTCACATTGTTGACAGCTGGCTCATCCCGCTGATAACGCGGGTGGCGCGCAGCCCTGACCACCGATGAAGCCCGAAAAGAACGATAACGAACTGCGTCAGAAAAGGCAGTGCTACAAAATCGCGGCTCAGCCTGAGCTTACTGCGGTTACTGCAGCCTTCGCTGGGACAAGCCGGCTAATCGTTCACAAAGCCAGTCATCGGGTTTCTGTAAGTGCTTGGGAGTCGGGGGAAGAAGCAGCGGCTGCGTGACTGGTTATTTCCGCCTACATGCATGCAAGCAGTGTTTTGACGCACTCGACCCGCTTGGCGTAACGGTTGTAAACGCGGTCGGTTGAGTCTATACGACAGGGCCACATTCTGACTCGACCCGCTCACGTCGAGTTCATGCGTGCGAAGCTTTTCTTCCTTTACTGCATCATGGTAAGATTCGCCTGTACGCTACTATGGTGCCACACAGAAAGAGAAAACGGAAACATCAGTCCGACCGAATGCAATGCACACGGGGGTGTTAAATGTTCCTGGCTTTGCTCCCCTTCCAGATGGAATGGAAAAATGAGTGTGCATGGGGGCATATGACAGCCTAATATCTTAGTATGTAACTGCGTAAATATAAGATGTTTGTGATTCCTAGAAGGACATTTTCATTTAGTGAGAAGCTGTGATGACAAAAGCACAACCAAGTTTCACGTCGTTAGAGTTACGGGGGGTCATGCAGTTTACGTTCCTCCAGAAAAAAATCCGCAGCGGCCAATCATACCAAGATGTCACAGACACTGGGGAACAAGTATCCTTTCTACATCAATGCCAAAACCTGCATATGTCGTTTCAAGAGTGGACATATCCCCGGTGAAGATGAGCCCCGTAGTGGGCGCCCCTATTGTCAACTGACGCGGCAACCTGCGATGTTGTCCAGAGCTGATTTGAGGCTCAAACATAGTAATTTTATTTCAACAGTTTAGAAAAGCTGCAACTGCGCGGTGCAGAGTGTATCAAGCTTAGGGGAGAATATGTTGAATAAATTAGTTATTTCATTTCTCTGGCTCTCTTGTTCAAGCCATGCAGCTCCTCAGCACACTCTCGTAATATGACATCAACGAAGCTACACAAAAGAGCACTGATAGTTGCAAAAATATTGAAAATACTTGTTGCGATATATTTCGCATGGCAATGTAACAACAGGGGAAAAAAAGAACAATAAAGTTGTCCGATTTGTGCGACCATGCAGATCACAATTCTAATTCCAGCGAAATGGAGTTTAATACAACGTGGCAGCGTTTTTGCGGTAGACAGGTGTTTCGGGTTCCTGAGGAAATTGGTCTAGAGCACCCCTGACCGACAATGCGCGCCGTGCTAAGACACATCTGTTGTGCAGGAGCCGGCGGCGTTAAATGCGCGATAACTCTTACAATTAAAGCTTAATAGTTCTGCACTTCGAAAGATTATTTCAAGGGTTGATGTAAAGCGTGGAGAGACTCCCGCATAGATGTGTAAAGTTTCAAGCGGGAACGTTGCGAGATTTACTGAAACCAACAATTGTAAAATGTTATTGGCAGCAGGAAGGAGCGTCCTAGACCCCGAGGGCAATTTGCAAATATCGTACTGTACCCTTAATAGGCCCCACGTGTCTGGAAAAAAGAAATCAACATACTCCTCCTGGCGTTAATACTATTTCCACTAAGCTTCATCTTGATACGGCGCTTAATTTGTAAGCAGAAATTGTTTTAATGGCCCGACAAATATTGGGCACAGCGATAAGCACAATTTTGTTATTTCCTACTTCGAGCCCGAGAAACCTATATCTAAAGTTTCAGGAATATTGCTGGAGAGAGCGAAATAAATTTTTATTTTCCTAGGTGGTTCTGAATGACGAACTCCAGAGCACAATGGTATACTTTACCGCAATGCGTCCTATTATAACCGACATATCTGTATGCAACTCCGCCGACGCCCCACGCTGTGGCATGCCTGACATCCCCTCTCAGTGCTTCGTTCAACGCATTTTCGTCAGCTGTTGGAGCGGGCGTTTGGAGCGAATGTTGCGGCTCAGACGGTTCTGCAGTACATCCAACCGCCGTAACAGTTCGGCTGTAATAGGAGGAAAGAGTCGACTTGCAATCGAATTCAGGAAGGACACGGTGCCTGCGTACGCAAAGGATAAAAGGAGGCAGAAGGAACGAGGAGATGGAAGTAAAGGAGTCTCGAGACCTTGTATAAAAACCACGGCTCCACTCAACACATTCAGAGCAAAAGAACGAGCCTCGGCCGCTCAGTCACAGCGGGGGTTTGCCCCGTTCCATAAGCTCCGCGAAGTTTCCCGAGAGGCGCCGACCACATTTCCGCTCGTCGCTAAACTGAAAGGTAAACAATTGCGCGCAAAGTTTCGCCGGTGTTGTCCCCAGGGCTTCAGGGCGCAGAGAAAGCGAAAAGGTATACGGAGCCCCTGCATGTGCTCGACGCAATTCCGCGTGAAACGCGACGTACACTCCGCGATTGCGCGCCTCCCACGGGGCCGCTTGGCCTCGATCCGCGCGACAGCGTGCGCCAAGCGCGTCCTGGGAATTTCGGAAGCCCGTTCAGCGCAAGGGCCACTGGGCGACGTTTTGTCGCAGCGCTCGCTTCCGGAGCGGCGTGCTAAGGAAGCCAGCGGGCGTGCACCACTCTCGGTCGCACGCAAGGGCCGGCACGTGCTAACGGCAAGAGGTGGCCCGACGCCCTGCAACCCCCCCCCCTTTTTTTTTCGTTTTTCAATCTAGTGGCGACAATTCGCGAAAAGCGGCGGAAGGGACGGCTGTTTGAACACCCTCTCTCGTTGAGTGGACGCCATTCGGAGATATGCAAGGCGCGCACGAATACGCGCATACGCACGCCCCTTCGCACCTGCTATGTTGGTACCGAAGCGCGTTAGTGTTGTTGCGAGCACCGCGACTCAATAGCACGTTGTGTCGTGCATTACATTTGCTCTCCCAATGGTCGAAGAGCGGGAGTCCTTTTGTTTTTCCACCTGCTGATTGGAGTGCATGCTTCCAGTTCTTCCTGTCTGTCAGTCTCCTATCACATTTCTTTCCCTGCACGTGCTTTTAGAGAAGGTTTTTAAATATTTTATCACACTACCACTAAAGCAAAGTTCAAATGGGTGCACGGCGTCTGTGTGTCATGTGTTGCCGTTTGTGCAGCTGGAAATTCCTTTTTCTTCGTCCGTAACTTCGCTTTCTTGTATATATTTTGTTTCCTTTTGCTTAGTGTGCTTAAATAAACTAAGGTAAATTTCGATGTACGGAAGTGGGTGATTTTGGAGAAAAAGAGATAAGACCCTATTAAAAATTAAGGGAAGAGTATAATGTCGAAGTCATCAGCCCAGGGTCTCTCTGACGACGCTCTACAACTCGGAGGAAGTCCGCCAGATAGTGTTAGCTCTCGAGGCTGGCAAATCCAGCAATATGTAGGGTTGGTGAGAGATTGGTAGGGTGGTGCAGGGGTAACAGTGCGGTATGGTAACATCCCAACCATCCGTGCGTGATATAGGAGTAATCATTTCACTAGAAGCAAAGTATAAGTGTGGGGCGCTTGCTTGAGCATACGTCGCAGATGTATTCGGGTTGGAGTTAATAGCGTGTTGGTGTGGCCCTGGGCTGGCAGTGTGCCCTGTTCACAGGTGAAACCCCAGAGAGTTACGGAAACTATAATTCCTAAATATGCAGAACAAGATGTGATTTCGTTCATAACGTGAAGCAGTGCGGCGATATACGATCAATATGATATGTAGTACGTATCGTACTTTTTTTTTGCAGTAGCGGCTGTATTTGACATTCTCAGATGCGTGCGACCAATCTTCTATGCGAGCTTTCGAATATTGCGAGACGCAGTATTTTTCGCTGCTGTAGCGTCCACCGGGTTGCTGAGGAGTAGAATACTCGAGCGGCGATGTGTGGATTTTTAGTTGGAATCCCAAACACGGCTCTGTTTTGTTACCTTGTATCGCTGAATCGGGACGAGAACGTTTCGGTTCGACACTCTGTTCAAACTTAAAAGCCAAAGGCGCTGTATTTTTAACGAAGAGACTCATGTTATGCTTAAGAAGAAACTTGTTAAATGCGCTATAATTATTACGATAAAAGACTTTCATAGCCTAATTTCGAATTATGAAGCATTCAAATGCAATCGCAGTCGATTATCTGTAGAAGCACTTGTTGTTGGGCTAGTTGGTATTTGCTTACCGACATAATGTAGTGCTAAGGCACAATGACAAAGAAGAGACACAGAACACGTCACGTGCGCAGTTTCTAAGCTGTACGTGTAAATTCTATGAATCTCGTGAACGTTTGGCATGCAGAACGCGAAAATATACATATCGTGGTTTACATAGTAAAGAAAAATCATCAGTGAGACATCAAAATACCTTCTTATAAAGACAGCGTATTTAGCGCCATGCCTGCAAGCATTTTCGCACTTGATGGACCTAATTTTTCTAATGACGCATTCACATCGGGCGCCTGCACGTTTGAGAAAATAAAGAAAAAATGCGCCAGCTAGAATTGCTCATGAACTTCTCCTTAGTCTTCAGAAATGTTGCACCATGAATGCCGGCACACCTGTGGTGTGAGTGGAAATGATCTCGCCGATGAATACGCCCATTCTGCATACGAATAGGCTGATGTGTTGCAATTCCATTCTCAAGAAGAGAAGGAGCAGCGGCACTTCGCTCCATGGCCCGTGCACACACATTGACCTCGTGGAACTCAACGAGTACCATTAAACAGTTACCCAGATTCACTGGTTCCTGATTTGAAAATCTCTCTTTGACCTGAGCTACAAAGGTGTGAATAAACTCGGCAGTACCGACTGTAGCTTGATGTGCCATTTTCCGAGTCGTGATCGCTTTTTATCGGATGGGCCGACAGCCTACGCCAGTTGCCATTGTAATAAAAGAATCGCACACTTTCTGAGAAGCAGGTGTCGCATACCGCATCGGAAACACGGGACAGACCGCCACTGTCAAAACAAAATATATTAGGACACTGTTCACAATGTATAGACCTTCTAGAGTCAACTAAAGCACAAGCTGGCTTCCTGCGGTCTGTGATCTTGCTTGATTAGACTATGATGGCGACATAGGCCGCCTCAGAACTTCGTGTGCTGATTTCCGTTGCCTTATTCACCAAAGCGTTCCCATTACTCTTTCCAGGACAGACGGTGCAAGTCATCACTTGACACGCAATCTCTCTTTAACTGAGTGAAACACCCCAAATATAAGGCGCACCAGGTTGCATGAACTGAACCCTTCGCTCCAACTCCGACCTTCACCCGGGCTTCACCGACGGGAGGCATCGCTTCTATGTATACCGGCTGTGGTTGGGAGCGACTTTCACGAAGGCGTACACTACTTTAATTGGAATGACCGACAGTGCTGCATGCGACGTCTGCGGCGTGGTAGAGAACACCCAACATTTATTGTGCCACTGTCATCGCTTTCAGTCGGAGAGACAAACATTGCCCATCGCATTGCGACCAGTGTATGATCGGCCGTTGCCCGTGCAGGTGCTACTTGAAGATTGTTCCCGTTGTTCGTCGGAGCACGACGCTTTGAGGGCACTTTTGTGTTTCCTGAGGGCGACTGGCCTACGCGAACGCCTTTGCCTTGCTGAGGCCCTCCGCCTGCATTGCGCGAACTCACCACGTCTTCGCTCCGCCCCCTCCTCTCTCTATCTCTTCTTTCGTTTCCCTCTTCCCCGTCCTCCAGAGTAGGGCAGCCAAATAGATACACTAGTCGTTAACACCACCGCCTTTCTCTATTTCATTCTTCCTCATCCTCCTGCCCTTTAAATAATCTTTAAATGCGTAAGCATTTCTGTGCGTACCCAACGAGGAAACCTGTCCACCCGTTGAGTAAGAAGAATCGCTATAACGAAATTGATGTATACGCGAAAAAAAAAACAGAAAAAGTCCGAAAAGGAGAATGTTGATGGTAGTGAGTTTTGAACTTACCCCCTCACGCGCAGCATAGGAGTGCCTTACACGCTAGGCCAAATAACATTTATTTTTTTGATCATGGCATTTATTACAATAGCATGCAATCCGTTAAAACATTTACCAGTTGTGCATAGTCATAGGATGGCAGGCACAATGACAGTCCCACACAGAAGAGGCCGTGTTCATACCTTGAGTGCAATGTTGGCTCGGCTTCAAAAGGGTGGTAAGGGTAGGAACCTCACTAAAACGCGGTTCCAGTCCAATTGAATATCAAGTTCGTTATAAACATGTTTCAGATGCACGGTCATCTAGATGAAATGCACCCTTGTAGGTACAACGGATTCGGTGTTGCGGTCCATAAATTGCGCTTTCCACTAACTGCTCATCCGCATGAGAGAAAAAAAAAAAAAACACGCCAAAAGGTGCACTATCATCGGAGGTCGGCAGCAGGTATCGCACACTATAAGCATTCATTTCAGTCTTTCCCTAAAGTCCGTTGGAGAACACCCAAAAATTGGATTGTGCCTTTGCTGCTAGTAAGTCAATGTTAAATTGTCTCTGCCACATCACAAAGACCACAGTTTCAACAGAAGACCCAAAGATGCTCTTTTTCTGTAGCCATGTTTTTTCCGATATGGTTTCACTATGAAGATCATAAAAGAATGTTCTACAGCAAGAGGATAAATACATTTTACGAATTTGCTTTAGTGCATCATGGCCTGGCCATTCAGTGTATAGTGATCGTTAAGAGGAAGCTTTAGCTCGGGTGCTTCTATGTAAATACTTGTAAAAGGAGAACTCGTTTTTCTCGGCAACCACTGCAGCAAATTTGACGAGGTTTGTTGCATTTAAAAGAAAAACTTAAAATCTAGTAACTGTGCGTTTCAAGTTGCGACTTAGGTCGTCAATTATTTATTAGAAATTGGCGAAAATTGCAAATGTTCAGAAAAGGAAACAATCAAGTTTACCACTTTGTAACTAAGCAATGAAAAAATATATCACAATTCTGGGAATTGCATTAATAGTACAAGTAAAGCGGACAAAGTGTATTTGTTGCGCGTGAATATCAAAAAAATTATTAATATGAAAATACAGCTTTTGGAGAACCTTTGTACACAACGTAACGAGTTCACGTAAGATATAAATTGACACATCAAATTTGTTCGCTTTGAATAATCTAATGGATGCCATTCACAGAACCGCGATATCTGTTCTTTATGCAGAACAATTACTTTTAACTTCGTGGTTCTCTTTTTTTTCACACTTTCGAATTTTTGAAAATTTGTTTAACGAAATTCAGGCCCTAAATCGAAATTCCGCTCCGAACACTCACTAGAATTTAACTTTCTTTCTCAAATGTGACAAATATCATTAAAATTGGTCCAGGTGTTATCTCAAAAAAGCGCTTCTGCGTTTTACGTATATTCGAAAAGGCCGCGCAGGAGTTGAACACGAGCTAAAACTTCCTCTTCAAATGAAGGCGAAAATAGCATGGACCGTAAATCTTTGTATAACGTTTTCCGCGACACGGAGTACAAGTATTCAGTGGAAAACCGAACTGTCAGAACACGAGCCGCCAAGTAAACTTCTTGCATGAACCTCCACAAGCATAAACGAGAAAATTTGAAGCAATTAAACCAGGTAAAGCATTAGCAAGTGCGACTTGCATGAATGACCCAATTATAGGACGCGAAGTATCGCGAAAAAAGAAGAAACGAGACACTATGTGTCGCACACAAAGATGTATACTAAGCCCAGCCCACCGTCACTAAGTGGCCTAAAGATACTGTCTCGCCCCAGGCGCTCCAAAAGGGGAAGACCATAAGAAGGTTGCAAAATTTCAGTGAAAGCGTTGGATGTAGATCCTAGCACTATGAATAACTTGCAATGCGTAGTAAATTTTTGTTGCCAAAAACTTATTGCAGGCCTCAGCTTTTCCAAAAATAGAAAGCTGGTGTGGAACGAATGTCTGAGCGTAACTTTGCACCTCCGATACCCGTTCTTTCCAATAGTGCGAGTTTAATTTATATGCGTCTAGCGGCACACCAAGATACTTTGGCGGAACATCACTCCACACTTAATGCCTGCAAACTGTCCTGGCTTATAACACCATGATCCAAATCTTAAGCTTAAACTTTTCGAGGAGCTCATTCATGCGCTGCCAATTTTCTCTATTGTCGATACTACCTTTTCAACACTGGGCTTATCCACGCATAAGAACGCTAAATCATCTGCATAAGCTAATACCTCTACCTCTTTACCCAGTAGATTGACGCCATGGATGTAACCCCACTGTATTACGCTTAAGCAAAGCAGTTCTGGGTAAAGGGTGAATATTAGTGGGGACATCGGGTATTCTTGTTTTACCGAAGAGCAACTAGAAACAGATTCGGAGAGATAACCAATAATAACTAAACAATAGAACAACGGGTGTAGCAAAGCCTAACGCCTTTAAGTACATCAGTGCCACCATTGGCACGTTCTAGAAGAGAAAATAATTAGGAATGACTGACACGATGAAAAGCTTTAGCAAGGTCTGCCTGGAGCACTGCAAGCTGCTCAGTGGAAGCGTAACGCTATTGAAAACAGTATACGGGTGATATGGATGTTGGGGCACTATTACGTAAAACTATTCCAAACTTTTCTATTCGAATTGTGCAATCAGCCCTCCGCGATTGGGCAAAAACTTTTTTGGACCACCCCCGCGTCACCTGTCTGTCACGCGACGTCACGAAAACCGCGATAGCTTCCAAGCAGATATGACGTTACACATTGATTATGCATCACTGGACCGAACAAAAGCAAAATAGTTATTTCTGATTCCACGCCTTTTCGCTATTAGACCTCGGCTATTGGCCAAACGTTTTATGGCTATAGCCACTTCTCCTGCCTGTCACACGACGTCACAAAACCGCGAAAACTCACCGCGTCAGAGTGACGTGTACGCGTTAAAGATGCATTAATATGCCGAACAAAACTTAGTTTTTTTCTGAATAGCCGCAGGCTTCCCCGTTCCGAAAGGAATAAAAGATGGCTGCCGCCGATCGCTCAGGCACCAGCTACTCTCACCTGCCGGAAAGCATGGATTTACTTGCGTACAGTAAACCTTTTTGCGTGGCCGTCTAACGTTTTCGAGCCCTTTCGGCACGTTTACGACATCGCTCTGCCAACTATACATTACTGAGGATCCGTGTTAGCAGCATTCTTCACTTTCCGTTGCATGCCACCGCGATTTTCGACCAGCCACCGCAAGCTAAGTAAGGGAAAGTGGGCCACTCGCAGACGCCGGCACCACCCTCTTCATCCGGTTCATCCATAATCAGGAATTAATATTCTCTTTTTTTTATTTGAAGGTGGTAAGCTCGAATTCACCTCCAGTACCCTACATCTTCCTCCAGGCTTTGAGTAGCGCCTGACACCGGCAAAAAATGCCGAGAGCCTGTGGGATTTTACTAATCCAGGTATAACCAAATTACGAAGACCCGCTAAGCTTCAGCAAAGGACACTTCCTCACCCAGAACAGGAATTGGCCTCCCTGGTGCAGTATTCGGCCACTACTGCCCTGATGACTCATTCAATCAACAATTCAGTGCAGCAATGCAGCAGATAGTGCTAAGGATCTCTGGACCAGGAGAGGCTGCCAATGGAAACTGACCCTTGCAACGTTTAACACGTGAACCCTCTTGAGTGAAGCAAGCCAGCAGGACACTTTGAGGAACTAACTATCAGGCGTTGTTTGGGATATAATTGGCCTTTGTAAACTTAGAAAACCTGGTGAGGCCTTTGCAGTGCTGACTAATGGCCACGTCCTCTGTTATAGAGGACTCCCAAATAAGAAGCAATACGGGGTAGGATTCCCAATACCTAAGGACACAGCGGGCAACATTGACGGATTCTACAGCAGTAATGAGAGGGTTGCAGTAGTAGTAATGAAGCTGGATAGGAGGTATGGAATAAAGGTAGTACAAACCTAAGCTCCAACCTCAAGTCACGATGAAGAAGAAATAGAACAGTTTTATGAAGATATTAGCGATGCGAAAAGTGCAAAATCAGTATACTGTACTCATGGGCGACATCAATGCAAAAGTGGGAAAAAAAGCAGGCTCGTGAACAATCAATTGGCAACTACGGCATATTCTAGAAACACTAGAGGAGAAATGTTGGTAGAATTTGCGAAGAGGAATAAGCTGCGAATAATAAACACCTTCTTCAGGAAGCGTAGCAACAGAAAGTCGACCTGGAAAAGCCCTAATGGTGAAACAAGACATGAAACAAACTTCATACTTTCTGCCGATCCCAGCATAGTGCAGGATTTAGAAGTGTTAGGCAGGGTAAAATGCAGTTATCATAGACTAGTAAGGTCTATGATTGGCCTCAATTTGAAGAGAGAACGAGTAAAATTGGTCAAGAAGAAACAGGCCACCATAGAAAGGGTATAAGAAGACCAATTCAAGATGGTACTTGCAAGCAAATATTCAGCCTTAGAACAGAGGGATGTAGATGACATAGAGGTTATGATGGAAACTGTAACTAGACTGGCTTCAGGAGCAGCAATTGAAGTAGGAGGTAAGGCACCAAAGCAAGTAGTACGTAAGCTATCTCAAGTAACGAAAGACCTCATAAAGAAGTGACAAAGATTGAAAGTGTCCACCTCAAGAGATAACATAGAGTTCGCGGAACTGTCAAAACGGATCAACAAGGCGAAAATAAGTGACATTCGAAATTATAACGTGAGAAAGACTGAAGAAGTCATAAAAAATTGACGCAGCTTGAAATCAGTGAGCAGAAAACTTGGCATAGGACAAACCAAAATCTATGCACTTAAAGATAAGCAGGGTAATATCATCAACAATCTCGAAGGTATAGTAAAAGCACCGGAAGAATTTTATACTGGCCTGTACAGTACCCAGAGGAGCCATGATACCGTCATTCGAAGCAGTAATGAAGAGGTTGGAGAGACTCCTTCTATAAGTAGCGATGAGGTTTGAAGGGCCTTGCATGACATGACAAACATCACATGACAAAGCGGCAGAAAAATATGGATTAACAGTCGTTTTATTCAAAGATGGAGGAGACATATTGCTTGAAAAACTAGCGGCCCTTTATATGAACTGTCTATTGACTTCAAGAATCCCAGAGAACTGGAAGAATGCCAACATTATACTAAGCCACAAAAAGAGAAATGCTAAAAAATTGAAAAATAGTAGGCCCTTTAGCTTACTTCCAGTATTATATAAACTATTCACCAAGATAATATCCAATAGAATAAGAGCAACACTGCACTTTAATCAACCAATAGAACAGGCTGGCTTCAGGAAGGGATACTCTACAATTCATCACATCCATGTCATCAATCAGGTTATCGAGAAATCCGCAGAGTACAATCAGCCTCTCCATACGGCTTTCATAGATTACGAAAAGGCATTTGGTTCAGTATAGATACTAGCAATCACAGAGGTATTAGGTAGCCAAGGAGTACATGAGGCTCACGTAAATATCTTGAAAAATATCTACAAACATTCCACAGCCTCCTTGATTCGCCACAAGAAAAGTAGAAAGATACATATAAAGAAAGGGCTCAGACAAGGAGGCACAATCTCTTCAATTCTATTCACTGCATCCTCGGAGGAAGCATTCAAGCTATTAAACTGGGAAGGCTTAGGAGTAAGGATCGACGGCGAATATCTCAGCAACCTTCGGTTTGCAGATGACATTGTCCTGTTCAGCGACCCTGGGGATGACTTACAACAAATAAATGAGGACCTTAAAAGAGAGAGTGCAACAGTAGGGTTGAAGATTAATATGCCGAAGAGAAATATTACAATTCAATTCAATTTTATTCCATTTTTTTTAGATATACAAAAAAAAGGAGGCCCGAACAAAAAGTGAAACTCTCTTCACTCGACGGGGATTACCCGCCCACTTTACAAGGCATGTAGCATGGTAGATAATGATCTATAGCTTGGGAAGGCAACAAGATTTCAATATCGCCAGTCAGCCTCTATAGTCTGTGAAGGAGCACGTTCACCTAGGTCAAATACTTGCAGGGGACCCTGATCATGAGAAGAAAATTTTCAGAAGAATAAAAATGGGTTGGAACGCATTCGGCAGACATTATCAGATCCTGACTAGAAGCTTACCTTTACCATTAAAAAGAAAAGTTTACAATCAATGCATTCTACCAGGCTAGCATACGGGCAAGAAACTTGGAGGTTTACAAGGAAGCTCGAGAACAAGTTCAGGACTGGGCAAAGAGTGATGGAACGAAAGAGAAAGGAAGATAGCGGTGTGGATTAGCAAGCAAGTGGGGATACCCGATATTCTAATTGACATTAAGTGAAAGAAATGGAGCTGGGTTGGCCATGTAATGCGTAGGTTTGATAACCGGTGGACCATTAGGGTTACAGAATAGTTGCCAAGAGAAGGGAAACGCAGTCGAGAGAGAGAGAGAGAGAGAAAGCAAGGGTAGGGAAGGCAGGGAGGTCAACCAGAACAGCATCCGGTTTGCTACCCTACACTGGGGGTGGGGGAAAGGGGAATAGAAAGAGGAAGAAAGGGAGAGAGAGGATGGCAAAAGACTAGGTGGGGTGATGGATGGATGAATGAATAACTTTATTGAGGTCCCGTGGTTCACGCAATTAGCGCGCAGCGGGCCGCTCCAAGAAATTATTAAATTCGAAGGCGCAAGTTCGAATGGGTTGGCGCAGGACAGTGGTAAGTGGAAATCGCAGGAAGAGGCCTTCATCCTGCAGTGGATATAAAATAGGCTGATGATGATGATGATGATGATGATGAATTCGGTTAGTATCTCAGACAGACTGTGTGCACATTATACACATTGAATTAAACAACGAAATCACTTTTTGAGATAACAAGGAGGTAAAACAAGGAGGTAAGAAAACTAATGGATTACTTGGTCATGTAGTTATTTTGATAATTGGTCCTTCAGAAGCTGCCTTCAAGCGCGATTAAGGTTATTGCACAGTTCTGCTGTTGCAGGAAAAAGGAAAATCTTAAACTGTTCAAACGCGACTTGGAACAATGTTCGTGGGGTGATCGTGTGCGGCGCGTTGTGCCTGCAGAACAATTAATGAGTGAAATTATCGTGCGATAATTGTAGGAGAACGGACAATGCTATGCGTAGTGGTAAGGCTCTCGCATAGGCGTCTGCTTTCCAGTGTCGGCAATGATAAAGAGGGCACGTGCAATGAACGGGAAAAGTAGCGTCGTACGTGTCTGTTAAATAAGAACCTTATCGTTTTTTTGTGTGTGTGTGTGTGGAGAACTATAGATTCAAGTTTGTTATTTAATATCATGCGAGCGGTGTGGTAAAAAAGACGCCTAATACATTACGGGTCCTATCAAGCTTTTGTAGGTGGTTAGTTTGCCTTCTTTCGAAGATGTTTTTCAGCGTTTGTTTAATAAAAGCGTGCTTGCGAAATTCTTTTGAGTGTATGACGTTGATGCGTTTGTGCCATTTTAGGTTAGCAGTAAAGGTTGTCCCAACCGGCAGTGGTAGCCGGCTGTGGTGCTGCGCCGCTAAGGTCGAGGTCACGGGTGCGAGCCCGGCCGCGGCGGCCGCATTCAGATGGAGGCGGAATGTCAAAAATCTCGTGTAAAACTCACTGAAAATTTATCTCTGGGGTTTTACGAGCCGAAACCGGACCCACTGAAGAGAATGAAGCTCGTGGACGGTTTCACGAGCAAGGGAGGAACGAAGAACGGGCCGCCAGGAACTGCACGTGCTGTACAGTTGAACCAACTTGTCGAAGACCTGCCAGTCGGTAGTCCGTGTTCAGCCGCCGACGAATTCTGACACGCCTGACGAGGCGCATGTGTCGCTGGTCTGGGGTAGGCAGCCCTCTCAATGAGAAGGCAAGCTATGCTGACGGATTACTAATGCAACACCGTCTTGAACGAAGTAGCCGCCGGAAAAAAAAAGCGGCTATCTGGAACATGAAAAAAATAATAATAATAATCTGGGGTTTCAAGTCCCGCAACCACGATCAAACCACAATTTTGACCACCTGGGTTCCTTTAACTTGCAGCCACTTGCAGGTACATGAGCGATCTCGCATTTCGCCCCCATCAATATGCGACCGCCGCGGCCAGCATTCATTTCCGCGTGCTCAGGCTTAACAGCGCAGCGCCAAAGCCACGATACGCCACCGTGTCGGATCCACTCATTCATCTTGGCACTCTTTCAGAGAACGCATATTTTTATTCCCTTGTTTTATCGATCTCATAAGGCGGCTGCTATAGAGCGCCAAACGTTACTGATCAAGAGCGTACCTTTGACGACTTTCGAACGTGTTGCACGCTTCTTACTGGGTATATTAACACCGCAAGACCTGTCGCGTATGGTACAACCTATTTCTGCGCTAAACATTTCAACTTCGGGAGATTTATTTGCTCATATTTGTAAGTTCGGGTATGAATGTTGCAAGAGCTTCGCCCCAGGCAACGATCGAAACATTTGCAACCGTAGTGCAAGTTCTTCAACAGACAAGGCGATAAAGCAGTGTTGATAAAGACAGTCAATAATTACTCCTGCATGCATACAGGTCCTCTAAAAGGCACGTGCGAAAAAAGAAAACACTCGCACGCTTTAGTGACCTTCTAGTTACCCTAGCTCAATCACTGAGAATGATTGTCAGGAGCATCCGAGGGCCGGGATTTTGTAGCGATGCCTTTCCCGATGCTATTCCTTTTCATGCTTCGGCAGTGGTCAGAGCGACAGTTTTGCCCACAAAATCAGTGGGACCAACCTGCTATGAACGGCGGGTGTCGAGAATGGCATAGACTGGAGCGGAAGGCATCGCTACAATATCGCGGCTCGGCTTTAAGGGGGAAGTGGCGGTGGCGGCGTCTTCAGAAACAGGCGCCAACTAAATTCTACAATGGGCATGGTGTCTGTCTGCGTTTCCCTAATCGTCTCGCGGACTAAAAGAACAAAGGGTGCATGCCTTTAGTTTTAATTTCTTTGTCATCATCTGGAGAAACGGTAAGAAACAAAAGTGTGAATGTTCGCAGGTGCAACAGTCTACCCGTGAATATTATAATAGGCTCCCGCTAACGCTAAACTGATGCCTTCCAATCTGAACACTGACGCACAAGGTGGGTCAGAGGGGTGACGCAACGATACCCCAAAAAAAACCCGTTACCCCACGCGGCCGCCACCGCTTCTCGGACGCCCCTTCTTTTCCCGCGCTGCGACGGACGCCACCCGCCAATGCGTGCAGAACGATGAAGTGTGTGGTGAATAAAGCTGGCAAATAGTTTATTGAATGGGCCCATCAGAGCGCGATACTCGTGCCGTCCCCTTGTAATTGCTCGGAGTGGGTGCCGATTTCCACTCGCCATTTCCCTATTATGCTCTGCTCGCCTTCTGTCGGCGCGCTAGCCTTCTTCTTTCTGCACGGCCGCTCTGCAGATTTTGGGGGGCTATAGAAAGCCGCACTAGTCGCCAATCTGCTACACCCACCAACCCATCCCTCAAGTTTGCGCTCAAAAGCGTGTGCATGTGTATGCGAGCATGTTTTCTTTAAAATTTATTTATTTATTTATTTATTTATTTATTTATTTATTTATTTATTTATTTATTTATCTATATCCCAGTGGACAGTACGGCACCCCCTTCCGCCTGTATCTACTTTAAGATGCAATCGATCAATATTTTTTTTGCCATTTAGCTATTTTTTCTAGTTTTCATTCGTGCCGACGCTCGATGACTTCTACGTAATATGCAATACAAGCAACGCTACGCCAGCGAAGCGCTCGACAAAGGAAGGTGCCTGCTAGCGAGCGCGCAGGGACTGTGCCCCTTAAGAGCCCTCTTAACGCAAAACGAAAGCACCAGACTTGCACGCTCGCTCTCGGCGCATGTGCGAACATGCTCTCTCAAACGCGGCTTCGGGTGCTGACGAAACTATGCATTTATTTGGTGCAGCCTATGGTATCACGGTGTCATCTATACATGCAATGCATCGCTCACGTCGTACGTGTGTAGCTAGTCGGCCTAGTCACTGCCAGTTCTTTCTCGTCCTTTTCTTCGTCGAATTCTACGGCATGCAATAGCACTGATATAGTATTTTGCCGCTGTACTCGTGGCGCATGTCGTTCCAGTAGGTCGTTGTATAGTAGCTTCTCGATAACGATCACACCACGAAAAAAAAAAACAGAGAGCTGAACAATACGAGGCACCTCAGCTGGTATAAAGCAATACATTTCGCATACTGCAAATTGACTCTACGGAAAACTGCGCCGACAAGATATCAACGAAGTGCAAGCGCGAAGATTGATACTGGGTGTCGAGGCCGTGGTTACGATGCGTGCCACAGTACGCGAGACTGTAAGGAACTAGCACAAATGTGTAAAAAGTTAAGCAAAGCCAAGGGAAGGAAGTCAAAGACAAGAGAAGTATGAGGAGAAAGTAAAATCTGCGGTTGTCGATCCAAAGCTGAAGGCTTGCGTGGTGCGGCCGCTGCTTTCGGCCACAGAGAGTGCACGGAACAGTATGTTTTATTGTAAGCCAGCTATCGCGGCCAGCGCTTGGTACTTAGAGCAAGGAACTGCAAATTATGTTTCCTTTGCCGAGTGAATCCTTAATTTAGGCTCCTGTAGGTGTACTTTAACGCCAAAACACATCGGTACCAGTTCGCGCAACCGGCGGTCACATAGGTGTTGTACAACGCTGAATTCGAGCATCATAATAGGCGTGAGTGTATTTAGTATATGTACATCTTGCACCATCAATGTACACGAGGCTTCTGTAAGTGACCTTGCAGTATACTCGAGCGCACGTTCGGCGAGGAACCCCGTACAAACGCGGGGCCGAGCAATAAACCCAATGGAAACCAAGACAGGCTGCACGGTTCGTTTGAATACAAAAATATGAGTATACAATACGAAAGGCGATTCGAAAAATGCTGGACCAATTGGAAGTAATAAATAGGATTTGGGTCGTAGTTTAAGTAAAATAAAAATATAAATAAACAACGAATCTAGAAATCTAAAGCAAGAAGCAAAAAAAAAAAATTTTTGAGATCGGATGTCTGTTTCCGTCCTTCCAATTCTTATCATGAGGAGTGCGCCGAAGATGACACGAGGTGCCTTTCGAAAATGTACGCCGCTCAAGAGACAGCGAACGAGGCGACACACGCCTCTTTTACTCTTTCTTTTTGTGCGTGTGTGAGTGCTGCCACGCGTAATGCCCGCGGGAAACACAGTACTATGGTACAAACCAAAAGCAGTCGAAGAAGTTTGCCCAAGTCGAGTTTTAAATGTCCGTGGGGAGAGAGGGGGAGGGGTGGGGGGTACAAGAACAGTCGAAACGAAAGCAGCGATGCTGCAAGGACACAGCGCAACGGGCCTCCCGTGCTCTCATAGTTCAATGCACTTGATTCGGAACATTTATCTTACAACTATCCAGGCTGACTGCACTTTCTTCATGCCACGTGTCGTAAAATCAAAGGCAATTTTTTTGTAATACACTGAGGCTTTGAAAAAGCCTTGGTATCAACTTTCGTACGTATGTGCGTCTCCCCTATACGACACACGCATATAAAAGAACCAGCACTAGTTAGCGCCAAACTTACAAACTGATTCTAAGTGCTCTAGTTTGTCATTACCTACACAAAACGAGCATCTCTCGGAAGACCTTTGTTAGAGGCCTTCCCTTTTAAAGCGAAACTTTGTCAGTCGCTTGCTGCGCTTTGGAGACAATCAAATCACTGTCGACCGCGCTGGTTCACGCTGACGTCAAATCACCGCGTACCCACAACTCAAGGCAGTCGTGCCACAAGATATATAGCCTTATGTATATGTACACAGAAAGAAATTACACTCGTGATGGTGGTACTCGAGCCCTGTTCGCTCAGCACAGAAGCCCGATGCTGTAACGAGGCCACGGACGCCTGCCGGAAGAAGCGGAATAAAACAACCTTACGAGTCTTCCTCGTGCGAGCCGGCGCTTTGAGACACTTTACTTGAAGATAGCCGCGTATAGCATAGAAATGCTTTACCTATAAAAAGTGAACGTGCGTAAGTTCTAGCTGACGATGAACGAAGAAGCTACGGGACGCATTCGTTGCTGTTCGTCGCCGCGTCTCTCAACCTACTGCGGCGCTGTGAGGCGTTTCTACAAGGTCAAGAAAGAGAATAAACATGCACGCCGTGACTTGTGACTCAATACGTTTCAACGCTGAATAAGACTAGCGCTAACTCTGCAAGGTTCGCCATGGCGGTTGAAGGACGCGTTCGTCACTGAGACCAGGGGCGGCTTGCACGAACATTTAGTAACGAAAATAGCGGATTTGAGAACGCGTTCTTAAATGTTCCGTAAACAACGCCTAGTCCGCACAAGAACGCGTTCTTAAATTCGTTATTATTTTAGTTGTTAAAGGTTCGTGCAAGTCGTCCGAGGTCTCTCGTCGTAAGGCGTCATGTTGCCTTGCTGGCTCAGGAAAGCTTCGTGTGCACCATTTCACACACTGCGTGCGATCTGCACATATTTTTTTTTCAACTGTGCTTGTAGCGTGACCGCCTTTCTTTTTTATCACTCGGCTGAATGTAGTGTGCTCAAATATACATACGCTATATGTATATACAGTGTGTCCCAGCTAACTTTAGCCAGAGTTTAACAATATGCGAATGCCACGTAGCTGGACAGAACCAAGGCAATGTTGTTTGCCGTCGCTTGGAGGTGCTCAGATTATTTTTTAAATTCCGCCTAATTAGGTGATGAGTCTGAATTATTTAATCAATTTCTCAAATATTAAAATTATATGAAAACGTGTCACTGAGAAAATTGTAGAGCAACATGAAAAATTTGATCCCGATACAGCTTTCTGTTGCTCAGTGCGTGCTACAGAAAAGTGTTTTTTCCGAGCGTGAAACTATCCCGCCAATACACGCGAAGTGCCGAGAGCGGCAAGTCGCACGGCAGCTTTGCGTGCATTTGCGCGCTTCCTTCACGTTCGAAAAAATACCTTTATGCAGCACGCACTGAGCAACAGAAAGCTGTATCGGGAGTTTTGTCATGTTGCTCTACAATTTTCTCATTGACACTTTTTCATCTATTTATAATATTTGAGAAATTGATTAATTAATTCAGACTCATCACCTAATTAGGCGGAATCCTAAAAAAATAATCTGAGCATCTCCAAGCAACGGCAGACAAAATTACCTTGGTTCTGTCCAGCTACGTGGCATTCGTATATTGTTAAACACTGGCTAAAGTCAGTTGGGACACACTGTATACCGAACCATACACGGAGGGGCTGTGAGCTCTATTTTTCTGATGACGCTAAAGAAAGGCTGCTGCGTTTCTTTTAAAGTTATGTATCAACTCATTGGATGAATGCTGTTTTCAATTTGTTATATATCAAGAAACATGATGTCCTTCTTTTTTTCTGTACTTCATTGTGATGTACTGCTCAGAACCACTGCCATGGCTAGCTCAGCAGCTGCTTCGTTTCA